>NC_090647.1:110022103-110292103 GCF_040937935.1 Hyperolius riggenbachi | reverse complement strand
ATTCTGTGGCGCTGTACAAAGTAAGAAACAAACCTGGGGTACATAATACAGACAATGGTGTACACCAATATACAAGATACATAATTAGTGACAAAATACAAAAAATGATACAGTCTACTGAATACAAAATATAGAATTGGTAATGACAGTGAAAAAAGTAACATGATGAATAAAATGTACTGTATAATGATTTCCAAGACACAAAAGGGGGAGAGAGCCCTGCCCTTGCGAGCTTACAATCTAAAGAAGTATGGCTCTTCCTGCATATGTACAAGGAACCCGAGATGTGAGACCTATGGAAGCTGCCATATTTATTTCATTTTAAAGGAAACCTGAGATAGGGGATTATAAACAAAAAATACATATGTGGGGCTTCCTCCAGCCGACTCCCGCCTGAGCGCTCCCACGCCATCCTCTTCTGCCTCTTAGTTCGCCCACAATTGGCCCTAGGAAGTCCACCAGTCTAAGGGCCAACTGCGCATGCACAGCCCGGGCACGCGCTCCCGCCGTGTTCACGTTGCCGGAACATTCTGTGTAGTACTACTGCGCAGGCTGGCGACAGAAGCGAGACAGGGGAGTGCGCCTGGTCAAGCCTTCAAGGAAAACCATTTTACTACACGGTATTCCCTATTTGGCATCTGGCCAAGCAGGAAGTGACCCTCACTTCCTGCCGGCCAAGCGATCATGTGCGCGGAAGTGTATTGTAATAAATACACTTCCGCGCATGCCCGCCATGTCCAAAAGTGTTTACAAATCTCTGTATCGCCATAGACTTACAAGACTTCCGGACCAACGCAGATTGCCTCTCCGTAAGGTAGTTTTGGAGCCGCGTCCAGCAGACTGCACAGCGACGACGGCAATCAGTTTTTCCCCATAGGGTTGCATTGGAGTGCGGTAGCAGTGCGTCAATTTGACACACCACCTCAGTGTAAAAAGGCCCTCAGAGGCAGAAGATCAGCAGAACAGCCAGGCAATGTGCATTATTTTTATACTGGAAACAAACATGTCAGTCTCCAAAAAGAACAAGCAAAGACTGCAGATTCACTTACCATGAATTCACGCATCTCTTCCACACACTCTCCTTATGATGAATAAAGGCTGTTTTGCTGCTCAGTTCCATTCTACCCGGAACCTTCACTGAATCCAGAGGAATGGAAATCTCTGGAACATTTACAAGCTGTAGAGAGAAGACTATTGAGCTGCTTGTCAGATCATTTTTTTAAAGGTAAATATTAAAAATCAATATTATACTACTACTTCCCCCCCTTGACCCCATCCCTTCTGATTTACTCCAGCCTCACTTCACGGAATTGGCCCCAGTCCTCACTACCCTATTCAACCTCTCCCTATCCACAGGCACCTTCCCCTCAGACGGGACTGCTACTATTATACTATATAGTTTCCTTAGGGCTCTTTCACACCAGAGCCCTTTTTAGCGTTTTAACGCAAAGTCTATACTTTGCGTTAACCAAGGTAAAGTGAAAGTCCAAAGACTTTCATTTTACCTTTCACACCCAACGCTGCGTTTCAATGCGTTGCGGTACAACGCACCCGGGAGCTTTTTCTCGTCGGGAATCGGCGGTTTCCCGTCGGGTTAATTAATACTACTGCAGCTACTCATCGGCGCACCGCATATTCCCGACGACAGCCGCCGGCTAGTCAACGCGTGCAGGAGAACGGCTCCTGCACATGCTGGCTAATTTGAAAGAGCCCTTACCATTAATATAGGTGTTTATCTTCAGGCACTGAAAGCAACAAAACGTATCCAAAGAAGGCAATGGCTAAGCTGATTCTCCGTACACCATCACGTCCTATACATCCTGTTCCTCCAGTACCTTACTGACCAAGATTGCTGGAAAAGGTTGCACCAGCTCTTGGTAGGCTGAACAGTGGGAAATTCTTAAACAAGGCAAGGTTTATATTCCTTCAAGTGAACCCGAGCCGAAACTCGGGTTCAAAACAAGGTCTTACCCTGCAGAGAGGGAAGCCCCAGGATCCTATTGAGGCCCCCTTTCTAGAGCGCGGGCCCCCTCCAGATCAGGGCCAGGCAGCTTCCTTTCCGTATTAATGGCTGCGATGTAGGCTAGTGAGCCCGCCCGCTCATGCGCAGTAGCACTGAAGAGCAGCTGCGCGGCCCCGATCTGATTAGCGACAATTCGCTCGGCGACGGGGGACATTATAAGAGAGAGGAAAGCCTCAGCATGATCCTGAGGCTTCCCTATCTTTAGGTAAGTATCTGGTTTTGTGTACCCGAGCTTCGGTCCATCCAGTGGCTGGATACTGTAATGGTAGAGGGCTCTGTCTCTGATGCGGGAGACCAGGGTTCGAATCTTGGCTCTGCCTGTTCAGTAAGCCAGCACCAATTCAGTAGGAGACCTTAGGCAAGTCTCCCTAACACTGCTACTGCATATAGAGCGCATCTTAGTGGCTGCAGCTCTGGCGCTTTGAGTCCGCCAGGAGAAAAGCGATATATAAGTGTTTGTCTTTGTCTTTTAAATATTCCTTTACAGTTTACACCAACTATGAAGTGACCTAAAAAAATTAAAATAAAAGACTGATACCGTATGCACAACATATGGACCTTTATTCCCCTTTACTAATAACGACTAACTAACGGAGTGGGAGAACCAGAGATTTAAACCTGGATAAGTGTTGTGCACGGCTTGAAATGTCTAGTTCCAAAGACAGTACTTTACACTAATCAACAGGATTGCTTTCCAAATGTCCTTTTGTTGAGTTTGGGCGGACCACTATCGCGAAAAAAAGTAGGCATTTAAAATCTGACAGAACCGACAGGTTTTGGGACAATCCATCTCCTCATAGGGTATTTCAAGGGTTTGCTTTGTTTTCAACAGCATTTCCTGAACAGCAGTTTAAAGGGACTCCGAGCAGTGCAGAAACTATGGGAAGATGCATATCATTTTAAAGCTCTCTTTCCAATGATATATAAACCACCACCCTACGCCTTTTAGTTTTCGCTATTTTCGCGTTCGAAATTGCCGCGGCCGCGACTTCGATCGTGAAAATAGAGAAAACTAAAAGGGCGGCGATTTAGGGGTCGTCAGAAAGAGGAGAAAGAGAGCTTTAAAATGATATCCATCTTTGCATAGTTATATTGTATTACACAGGGCGACTTTTTCTCAAAGTCAGCAGCTCCATTCAGCAGAAAAAGTCGCCCTGTGTAATACAATGTAACTATGGAAAGATGGATATCATTTTAAAGCTCTCTTTCTCCTCTTTCTTGCAACACCTAAATCGTCGCCCTACACCTTTTAGTTTTCTCTATTTTCGCGATCGAAGTCGCAGTCGCGGCAATTTCGATCGCGGAAATAGCGAAAACTAAAAGGCGTAGGGTGGTGGTTTATATATCATTGGAAAGAGGAGAAAGAGAGCTTTAAAATGATATGCATCTTTCCATAGTTTCTGCACTGCTCGGAGTCCCTTTAACTGCCAGAATAGCAAGATACCAGCCGGCCTCCCTAATCACTTGCACACTATTATGTCAGTTAGATTTTGCAACTGTTGTTCAGGAAATGCTGTTGAAAACAAAGAAAGCCCTGAGAATCCCCCTTAAAAAGATGGACTGGCCCAAAACCTGTCATCTGTCACATTTTAACTGCCTACTTTTTTCACGATAGTGGTCCTTTAATACTGCACCATACCATGAGTATCTAAGGCTTTGCATTTGCTCACCAGTGTTCTCCTCAGAATTTTTTCCAGCCGGATGGCATGAAAAAGTAGCCGGGTGGGGCGAGATGAGAGAATGCAGGGCCGGTTGTTTTCTGCACAATTCTGCTTGCAGCAGAGGAGGAGGTAAGCCGATGACAACCGGGTGCTCACCAAAACTAGCCGGGTGAAGCACCCGGCTAAATGAGCCTGGGGAGAACACGGTTACCCTTTAACCACTTTAGGATCCTTGGTACGCATATCTACGCCCCTTTAAACTTCAAGTGTGGATCAGGGGGGTAGATATGCGTACTGCTGCCTTACCATTGCGTTCGCGATCCCCGCGCTGTTTTCCATCGATCCACCGTCGCAGCCCCCTCCATCTGTGATCAGGATGTAAGAATCTTTTGATTCTCAATCCTGATCACCATTCCTGTGTCTTCTGATAGCTTGCAAACAAGCTCTCAATTATTTTTGTTAAAGGAAACCAGAGCTGACTAAATAGAAAAGTGTTATACATACCTGGGGCTTTCTCCAGCCCCATCCCCATGGATCGCTCCCACGCCGCCGGCCTCGGCCTTCTCCTGCGCCAGTACCGGGTCCCATAACTTCCTCCAGTCCCAGCCAGTCTGTGCAAGAGAAGTGCGCCATCTACGTATCTACGTACATAAATAGCGCACTTCACTTGTGTTAGACTGACCGCAACTGGAGGAAATTACAGGACCTTATACCGGCGCAGGAGAAGGCTGAGGACAGCGGCGTAGGAGCGAAGCCCCAGGTATGTATAACACTTTTCTGTTTAATCAGCTCTGATACACTTTAAAGCGGAACTAAAGTTAGATTTAAAACAAACTGTTTCACTTACCCCCAGCAGCCGCCCTGTCCAGCACCGGTCCTCCACGAGCCCCGTTCGCCTGTCGCCAGCTACATTCGGTTTCGCTGCCGGGCCACTGCGCCTGCTCGGCTCTGGCCACGCGTATCCTTCTTCACGTTCCAGACTGCAATAGCGCTAGGCAGGGCTGCGCTTTCGTACGTACGTAACAGCGGCAGGAGAACGGAGGCTCGTGGAGGACTGGCACGGGACAGGACGGCTGCTGGGGGCTTGCAGAAGCCACAGATAAGTGAAACAGTTTGTTTTAAATCTCACTTCAGTTCCGTTTTAAAGAGTCTGAAGCCTTCTAAAGACAACTTTACTTACGGTAACGTCTTTTCCGGTAGTCAGGAGGACAGCACCCCTGGATGAGACTTGTCTCCCTCCCCACCGTGGACAGGAACTGCAAAAGAAGAATTTGCATAAGCGACAGGCAGCCTGCTATATAAGCTACTTACTTGCTGCTATACTTCAGTAAATATAAAAGATAATACGGACACTAATAATGCTTATACAAACCTCTGATACTCCACCCAAAAAGGGCGGGTTGTAGGGGTGCTGTCCTCCTGACTACCGGAAAAGACGTTACCGTAAGTAAAGTTGTCTTTCCCGGATCGTCACTCGGACAGCACCCCTGGATGAGACGATATACTAGAGATCAGGCTTAGGGTGGGACCACTGCTTGCAGAACCTTCCTTCCAAAGGATAAATCTGTGCCTGCAGATACATTAAGTCGATAATGTTTCACAAACGTGTTATGACTCGACCATGTTGCAGCTCTGCATATCTGATCAATAGAGGCCCCTGCCCTCTCTGCCCATGACGTAGAGATACCTCTTGTAGAATGAGCCCTGACAGAAAAAGTTAACGTCTTCCCTTGCACCTGGTATGCTGATACAATTGCTTGCTTGATCCAACGTGCTAGGGTTGTCTTAGAAGCCTTATTTCCTCTTGACCTGCCTGCAAACAGGACAAAAATTGCGTCTGACTTTCTCCAAGAGTTAGTCCTTTCCAAATAATGTAATAAACATCTTCTTACGTCTAGAGAATGTAGTCTCTCTTCTTTATCATTTGTGGGATTCTCACAAAATGACGGAATATAAATCTCTTGGTTTCTGTGAAATGAGGAAACCACTTTAGGAAGGAATGCTGCATCCGGGCGTAATGTTACTCTATCTTCTGAAATAACACAATACGGCTCCTTTATGGATAAAGCTTGTAGCTCTCCTATCCTTCTTGCTGTAGTAATGGCTAGAAGAAATATGGTTTTTAATGTTAGGAATTTTTCAGAGACCTGAGATAAAGGTTCAAATGGAGACTCGCATAGACCCTGTAAGACCGTATTGAGATCCCAAGCAGGTACTCTTGATCGTATAGATGGTTTTAGTCTTCTCAGTGCATGAAAAAAACGAACTATATAATCTTCCTGTGCTAACTTTCTTTCCAGAAAAACACTCAGGGCTGATACCTGAACCTTCAGAGTACTAACACTGAGGCCCTTCTTATAGCCACATTGTAAAAACTCCAAAACTGACCTAAGTGATCTATTGTTAAAAGATCTGTTTGCACACCAGTCCTTAAAGACTCTCCATGCCTTCTGGTAGATTCCCCGAGTTACCTTTTTCCTACTATTGAGTAATGTCTCTGCCAGATCATCTGAGAAGCCCTTGGACTTTAGTATTTCCCACTCAGGTTCCAGGCTGATAGATGAAGTAGACTCAGATCTGGATGCAACACTGGGCCCTGGGACAACAGGTCCTGTATCAGTGGGAGTACTATTGGTTCTGATATCGCTAGAGACTGAAGTAATGTGAACCATGGACGTTTGGGCCACATTGGAGCAATCAATATGAGTCTCGCCTTGTCCTGAATGATCATCTTTAATACTCTTGAAAGTAATGGAATTGGAGGAAAAGCATACATCATCATACCCTCCCAACTGATTGTGAACGCATCCACCGCCCAAGGTGAATCCTCCTGGTATAGGGCACAAAATTTCCGATATTTTGAGTTGTTTCTCCTGGCGAATAAATCCAGTTCTGGGCATCCCCACTGTGAAATTATCATCTGAAAGACCTTCTGGTTGAGTGACCACTCGTTCTGGTCCAGCCTCTCCCTGCTTAGATAATCCGCCACCTGGTTCGATGTCCCCTTTAGGTGACGTGCCTGTAGAGACTCGATATTGCTTTCTGACCAAAACATAATCTTTGATGTCTGCTTCCATAACATCTGACTTCTCGTGCCTCCCTGTCTGTTTAAGAATGCCACAACTGCCCTGTTGTCGGTCTTTATAGTTACATGCGATCCTCTGATTTGATCCTTGAAGTGTAGTAGTGCCATCCATACTGCTTCTAGTTCTCTGCTGTTTGATGACCTTGAGCTGATCTGTACAGACCATTGTCCCTGGGCTGGAAGAGCATCCAGGTGTGCTCCCCATCCCCATAAACTGGCATCCGTTGTGATTATCCTTTGTTCTGGGTAATTCCACAAACGACCTGTTGAAAAGTGAACCCGTTCCTGCCACCACAACAGAGACACCTTTATGCTGTGAGGAATAGAGATCCTCCTGTCTAACACTGTGAGGCTCCTGTTCCATGATCTGAGTATCCACAACTGTAGTACTCTTGCGTGGAATTGTCCCCACTGTACTGCGGGAAATGAGGTTGTTAGGAGTCCGAGTATTGCCATTGCTTTCCTCAGTGATATTGTTCTTGAGTTCTGAAAGGAAAAAACAGCGTTTAGAATGGCAAAAATCTTTCTATCAGGCATGAAGATCTTCTCCTTTCTAGTATCAATGTTAAAACCTAGAAACTCTATGACCTGGGATGGAACAAGGGAACATTTCTCCCAATTAATAAGCCAACCCAACTGCTGGAGATAGTCTAATGTCGATAATGTCTGTGACCTCACCACTTCAGCTGAAGGGCCCCAAATCAAAAAATCATCTAAATATCCGAGGATATTGATTCCCCTCATTCTAAGCTCGGCTAAAACCTCGGACATCACCTTGGTAAACAGCCAAGGGGCAGAGGAAAGTCCAAAAGGAAGAGCAATAAACTGAAAATGTCTTACCTCTTCCTCCATGAGCACTGCAAATCTTAGATACTGTTGAGATGATGGATGGATGGGCAGGTGAAGGTATGCGTCCTTGAGATCTATGGAAGCAAGAAAATCGTTTCTCTGCAAGAGATGAATCACAGATTTTATATTGTCCATCCTGAATTTTCTGTATTTCACATTTAGATTTAACTTTTTTAGGTTTAGGATAAACCGGAAAGTTCCCTGTGGCTTTTTCACCAGAAACACATGAGAATAGAACCCTTTTCCTCTCTGGCAGCTTGGTACATATCTTATTACCCCCTTCTCCTGTAGGGACAGGACCTCGTTCTGTAATGCCAGACACTTTCTTTGATCTTGGGGTTGTGGAGTAATGCAAAACCTTAGAGGAGGAGGATGACTGAACTCGATCTGGTACCCCTCTGAAATAATCTTTAGCAACCACTGACTTGTGAACTGAGGCTGCCATACTTCCAAAAAGTTTGCAACCCTCCCCCCCACTGGGATCCTGGCGTCATGGCTTATCCTGTCTCTTGGCAGGATTGAAGTTGGGTTTTGACTTCTGCGGTCTATACGGGGCCCAACGTTTACCCTTGGAAGATTTGGAGTCCTGCTCAGATCTGTTAGGGGGACGAAATGGCCGCTTATACTGAAATGGTCTTTTCTTTTCTGGAAAGTTTTTCTTTCTATCTGATGTTCTATCTAGTGTATCATCTAATTTTGATCCAAAAAGCAGCCCCCCCTCACATGGAATACCACACAGTTTTGATCTCGAGGAATTGTCACTATTCCAGGTTTTAACCCATATACCTCTTCTGGCTGAGTTAACTAAGGCAGTCGTTCTGGCCGTAAGTTTTACCGTGTCATCTGAAGCATCTATAATATAATTAGAGGCATTTAAAACTTTAGGAAAATCGTTCAGAATCTCTTCTCGGGGAACACCGGAAGCGATCTTATTCTGCATTTCTAACAACCATGTCTTCAATGATCTACTCACTGCTGTTGAAGCTACAGCAGGCTTAAATGTCAAGGAAGAGGATTCCCATGCTCTACGCAAAAGATTGTCCATCTTTTTGTCGATTGGATCCTTCAGACTTCCAAAATCCTCAAATAATAAGTCCGTTTTCTTTGACACCTTTGAAAAAGATGGGTCCAACCTAGGCGGAGGACCCCAAAACCCCTGATCCTCTGGAGAAAAAGGGTAACGATTGGATAAGGATCTAGGCCAGAAGGCCCGTTTCTCAGGGTTATCCCATTCCTTCTTAATCATACCCTTTAAGGTGGAATGGACTTGGATAAACTGAGGCTGGGGTTCCGCCAAAGTTCTGTACATCTCATCCAAAGGCGTCAAAGATTTTTTCTCTGTCTTGATACCCATTGTATCATACATAGCACCTAATAAGTCCTTCATTAAATCAGCAGAGAAAGCAAATTTCGATCTATCAGAATTAGAGACTTCCCCATCTGATGGATGATCCAATTCAGAAATCTCTCCTTCAGATAATTCTGAATCCTCCACCTCGCTTTCTCTTCTACGTTTAGAACCGGAGGGCCCCGGCTGAGATAAATCCAATACAGGAGATGCTGGAATAGTAACTACAGGCACTGTGTCCATATCTCCCCTAGTTCCTGGGACATCCGAGGGAACTATAGTATTTGAAGCAATGGCAGATTCCTTAATCTCTTTTATTGCTGTGGACATTTCTGACCTCATCCAGCCCAGGGGCAGCACGGTGGCGTAGTGGTTAGCTCTCTCGCCTTGCAGCGCTGGGTCCCTGGTTCGAATCCCAGCCAGGGCACTATCTGCAAAGAGTTTGTATGTTCTCTCTGTGTCTGCGTGGGTTTCCTCCGGGCACTCCGGTTTCCTCCCACATTCCAAAAACATACAGATAAGTAAATTGGCTCCCTCTAAAAAATTGGCCCTAGACTACAGTACTTACACTTCATAATATAGACATATGGCAATGGTAGGGATTAGATTGTGAGCTCCTTTGAGGGACAGTTAGTGACAAGATATATATATATATATATATATATACACTGTACAGCGCTGCGTAATATGTCGGCGCTATATAAATACTAAATAATAATAATAATAAATATGACGGGTGACTCATCTTTAACCACCTTTTCTGTACAGTTCTGACACAGCTTTTTGGAAGATGAAGATAAACGACCGTTACATATTGCACATTTCTTCTCAGACCTGTTTGAACCATGCTGACTGGTTTGAGCAGCAGCCTTGTCAGGCCTTTCAGACTTTTCATTCTTATCAGATTTGTCCGACTTGTCATGTTTTTTAGACTATAAAAAAACACAAACAAGGAACAAATATTACTAGAGGTTTTATATTATATATCAAACAAGCAGGAGTATTTCAGGTACCACATCTACTTGCCAGAGAGGGGTCTTGGCCAGACTTCGCAGACTGCAAAGGAGCTGAACCTGAAGCGTCCTCCATGATTGCCAGCAACATCTGAATCATGGACTCACCTCTAGCTTAAATACACATAAGCAGACCCAGCTGAAGACAATCAATGCTACCCCTGTTGCATAATTTATGTTAATCAGCCTCACATACCTTGATGAATCAGCCTCCAGGCTGACTGCATATCACCGCCGCGGCCCCTGCCGCTTGGTCAGGCATCTTAATTGGAATCAGCTGTTCGGCTGATTCGCTTCTCACCGCCGCGGCCCCTGCCGCTCTGCAGACCTCAGATCACGCGGGACGCCAGCGCGTGACTACTTCCGGGTGAACCGGAAGTGACCTTCTTCATGCGCGCGCCTGCGCGCATAACACAGCCGCCTTCACTGGAGAAGCCTCCCATACGCTGCAGGACTCCCCACTGATCACTGCTCAGCTCTGATGGGAGTCCTGCTACACGCTGCCCCTGCCGACTGACACGGATGGCACCCTGGAGACCTCTCCCTTCGCTCCGTCCGGGACAGGAAACTATACTGAAGTATAGCAGCAAGTAAGTAGCTTATATAGCAGGCTGCCTGTCGCTTATGCAAATTCTTCTTTTGCAGTTCCTGTCCACGGTGGGGAGGGAGACAAGTCTCATCCAGGGGTGCTGTCCGAGTGACGATCCGGGAAAAATCCTCTTTTTATTTGACATTTATCTAACAGCAGTGCTAAAACGCTGAATTCCCGTGGCAGAATGATGTCATTAAATCCCCCAAATACCGGGGCAAAATTCCACCACTTTCCAAGTCGGGTATTTTGCTGCCCGGGAGGCAGAGCTTAGCGCTGCAGCTCTAACTCCATTAGCGTCAATGCCCGCTGATCGCCACCTCTCCCCGCCCCTCTCAGTGAAAGAAGACTGAGAGGGGCGGAGAGAGGCGGCGTTCTGCAGGGAATTGACACGAGCAGAGGCACAAAGCTTTGCCTCTACCAGGACGCACACCCCACATTTTGCCCTAGGGATTTGGGGGGGTTTAATGACATTGTTCTGCCACGGGAATGCAGCGTTTTAGCACTGCTGATATTGCTGAAGATAAATGCCAAATAAAAAGAAAATTTTTAGAAGGCTTCAGACTCTCTTTAAGCATTAGATTATGCTACCATATATGGGGTATAGATATATCTTACCGAAGTATTGAAGGAGGCAGGTGGGCTGCCACCGGAGTGCCATGGCATCATTTTATTGTTGTATTCATACAGCATCAGATCTCCCCGTGGAGGAGGAAGAGGGAACAGATTCAAGGAGCACATTTTTCTTTGATCTGCACACAACAAGAAAAATGCAAGAGACACTGATAACAGCTTATACAAACATCATCAACGGACACGTGCTGATGAGATATAGCAAAGCTAGAGGATTGTGACACTGCTGACTCAACCAGAGAAGCTTATTCTGGAATTATATGTTAACAGGAAGCCCTTAACATGAACTTTAAGGGATTGATCTACAGTGTTCTCCCCAGGAATTGTTTCCAGCCGGGTGGCATGAAATAGTAGCCGGGTGGCATGAAAAAGTAGCCGGGTGGGGAGAGATGAGAGAATGCAGGGCCAGTGCTTCTGTGAGCAATTATGCTTACAGAATAGGAGGTGGTGAGCTGATGACAGCCGGGTGCTCATCAAAACTAGCCCGTGGAGCACCCGGCTAAAAGAGCCTGGGGCGAACACTGCATCTAGCGATTTTGGCGGCCGATCGACCAAGAGACCGATCTCTCTCTGATCGGAACTTATCAGAGAGAGCTCTGTGCCTGCCATAAACCTCAGGCAGCTTCGTAATGGATTTTGACATGAAATATTTCAGGCTTAGTGATGCCACCTCATCGCCTCCGGGGTCTGTCCCACCTATAATAAAATGTGCCTCACCAGGGCCCCTGCATGAATATATTACCTGTTGGTGCCCACCACTGTCTCCTTCCTCACACACGCGTTCCATGTGGTTGCTCGCGTATTGCACGTGGGCATGTGTGTGACGTTACACACGTGTCCACATTATGCCGGCAACCACGTGGGAAATGTGTGTGTGAGGAAGAGGATAGACACAGCGGCAGACAACGACAGGTAAAGTATTCATGCACAGGCTCTGGGGGACACATTTTACACTAGGGGGGACAGCACAGGGGGTTTTATCGCATTTGTTGCTGTCCAGAACTTGCATGGTGTTACTGTTGCAGCCCCGATTGAACACGTCAGCCCAAATTGGTTGTATTGTCGATCAGGCATGCTTTTGGCAGCACCAATTTTCATTCGATATAATCATAACATAGTCATCTAATCGGTTGGTCAATCAGCTGCTAAATCCCCTGATGTGTGGCCACCTTAATAGCAGTTGAATTATCCAACATGTCCAGCTCATCTTGCATACAGCCATCAACAGATAACGAACGAATGTTCACTATGTATAACTAATTTTGTTGTTTTTTTTAACACGTTTGGTAAATGTCACGTGCCTATGGAAATGCTGGCCAACATTGGATGAGGCAACGTTCACAGTGATCAGTTGCAAGGCAGAATAATTCCGGGTGTCGGGTTGTAACGGATCACTTTATTCTAACTAGCTGCATGTCGAGCGTTCATTGCAGTTCCCACTAATTATAACATGTGCGTTAAGCAACTGTGTGTGTGTGTATCATTGTACTGGGTGGTGCTCTGTGTGCATGGGTGGGATTAGGCTGGGGGGTATGTGTGTGCACAGATGGAATTACACTGGGTGGTGCTGTGTGTGGGTGCATGGATGGGATTGTGCACCCAGCAGGTGCAGTGTGTGTATGGGTGGCATTACTTGGAACGAAGGAAGTCCGCACGATACTCCTAAAATCCAATATCTTTATTTATGGACGTATCCAAGAAAGTCAACACATATCACTAGCTGACATGTTTCGGACCTACTGGTCCTTAATCATAGCATATGGGTGGCATTACACTGTGTGATACATGTGGGAATACACTGGGTGGTGCTGTGTAACTGTATAGGTAGGATTACACTGTGTGTGTGTGTGTGTGTGTGTGTGTGTGTGTGTGTGTGTGTGTGTGTGTGTGTGTGTGTGTGTGTTGGGTGGTGCAGTGTGTGTATAGGTGGCATTACACTGTGTGATACGTGTGGGAATACACTGGGTGGTGCTGTGTAACTGCATAAGTAGGATTACACTGGGTGGTGCTGTGTGTGTGGGTACATGGGTGGGATTACAGTGGGAGTTGCTGTGTGTGCATGGGTGGGATTACACTTGGTGATGCTGTGGGTCCATGGGTGGTATTACTCTGGGTGGTGCTGTGAGTGCATGGGTGGGATTACACTGTGTGATGCTGTGTGTGTGTGCATGGGTGGGATTACAGTGGGGGGTGCTGTGTGTGGACGGGTGAAATTACATTGGGTGGTACTGCAAGTGGGTACATGGGCATGATTACAGTGGGAGGTGCTATGTGTGGGATTACAGTGGGGGGTGCTGTGTGTGCATGAGTGAAATTACATTGGGTGGTGCTGCAAGTGGGTACATGGGTGTGATTACAGTGGGAGGTGCTGTGTGTGCATGGGTGGGAATGGGATTACACTGTGTGAAGCTGTGTGTGCATGGGTGGGATTACACTGGGTGATGCTGTGGGTGCATGGGTGTGATTACAGTGGGAGGTGCTGTGTGTATGGGTGGGATTACAGTGGGAGGTGCTGTGTGTGCATGGGTGAAATTATATTGGGTGGTGCTGCGAGTGGGTACATGGGTGGGACTGCACTGGGTGGTGCTGTGTGTACATGGGTGGGATTATCGTGGGTGATGCTGTGTGACTGCATGGGCAGGATTGCACTAGGAGTTATTACATTGAATGGTGCTGCTAGCGGCTAAGTGAAATTAGGTGCTGTGGGTGGGTTACTTAGTTAAAGCGCCATTGGACCTACAGGAGGGTGGCAGAGAAAAGAAGGTGCAGGCTGCTACAAGGGGCATGCTGTACCAGGAGACGTACCTCTCACACAGTTGACGTCAGCAGCGGAAAGTCCCGTACTTTCAGATTTTCAAAACTCCCCGTTCACGAGGATGGGGCGGAAACTTCCGGCCAGCCATGGCAGCCAATAATACTACGCGCGACCGGAAGGAAGGCTGTCAGGGCGCTCTATAGTGAAGGAGGATAGCAGCTCTTCCTGTGCAATATGACGCCACACCTGTCAGTGTGTCCCCCTGGTCCAGACAAAGTTGGTACTAGCGGGGCGCGCAGTAGTCTGGCCGCAGCTTCTCTATACAACTTCGCTTTCTAACTCGTGCCCCGCGTCATCATAGTCACGTGACGTGACCCAAGCGGCGGGACGCAAAGGTGGCGCTGAGTCTCTGTACTCTCATAACTGTAGAGCAGTGCTACGGGCGGAGACGGGGAGCAGGTCAAAATAAACTTACTTTTGCATGTGATGTGTATAATGGCTTTTGAGGGTACATGTTGCGTAAGTTTGGAGATACATGCTGCATGATGTTATTACAGCCTATCTGCTGCCTATTGATGTATGGGTATGTGAATTTGGGGATTAGGGAATTATTGCATCTTAAAGAGACACTGAAGCGAGACTAAATCTCGCTTCAGGTCTTATATATAGCAGGGGCACGTGTGCCCCTGCTAAAACGCCGCTAACCCGCGGCTTAACGGGGGTCCCTTCACCCCCCGCAAACGTTGGTCGTAAAATGGTCGCTGGTAATCTTCTTCCTGGAGGCAGGACTAACGGCTGCAGCCCTGCCTCCCAGCGCGTCTATCAGACGCGCATCGCCGCCTCTCCCCCGCCCCTCTCAGTAAAGGAAGACTGAGAGGGGCGGGGGAGAGGCGGAGATACGCGCTGACAGACGCGCGTGGGGCAGGGCTGCGGCGGTTAGCCCTGCCCCAACCAGGAAGCGCTCCCCCGCTGCACGGAGGGGGTTTGGGGGGACAGGGACCCCCGTTAAGCCGCGCTATAGCGGCGTTTTAGCAGGGGCACGCATGTCCCTGCTAGCTATGAGGTCTGAAGCGAGATCTATTCTCGCTTCAGACTCTCTTTAAAGAGAATCTGTATTGTTAAAATCACACAAAAGTAAACATACCAGTGCGTTAGGGGACATCTCCTATTACCCTCTGTCACAATTTCGCCGCTCCTCGCCGCATTAAAAGTGGTTAAAAACTGTTTTAAAAAGTTTGTTTATAAACAAACAAAATGGCCATCAAAACAGGAAGTAGGTTGATGTACAGTTTGTCCACACATAGAAAATACATCCATACACAAGCAGGCTGTATACACCCTTCCTTTTGAATCTCAAGAGATCATTTGTGTGTTTCTTTCCCCCTGCAGTTCTCATGCACTGAAGTTTCAGGCTGCTCGTTTCTCCCTGCAAACAGCTTTGCCTGTAATTCCTCAGTATGTGAAAGCCCAGCCAGCTCAGAGGACGATTTATCCAGCTTGTAAAAGATAAGAGAGAAGCTGCCCTAATCTAAATAATACACAGGCAGTGTGCATAGAGGGGTCTGGAAGGGGGAGTTCATAGTGTAGCACAGTGATTTTTAGGCATATGAAGTTTCACCAAATATCCAGTCTGCAGGTTTGCAAGAGGGTCATACCAACATACAGGAGCTGCAGAAATGTACACTTGTTGAATATAGTTTAATTTGTTCAAAAGCTGTTAACAGAGTGTCAGGACAGGCAAAATAAACCTCTTTAAATGTGTCATTAGCTAAAACTGAGGAAAGTGTTTACAGGCTGACTCTTAGCAATGGACTCTTCCAGAAAGCCCCCATGTGTATTCCACTTGTTGGTTTGGTCTCCTCAGTGCAAAGATTGACTGTGGAAGAGGTAGGATCTCTGTCTATGTTCTCTGAAGTTAAAGTTAATCTATCTGCTGTAAAAAGTTATGATCTAGACCCATACTAGTTCTGTAGCATGTAGAGTTATATGTGTGCTTTTTAGCAGCCTGTAGGCCCTGCAGTACATGCTAGGCTGATTAGATGATGTAAGTTATAGAGCCATGTGCTCTTCCTGAGATGGCTGCTGTATATAAGACATGCAGTGTTTCACATCACCCTGTTGCAGAATCTCTGTAAAATGTTTTCTATTGTTCATTTTCATGTATGCTTTGTTATATATATCCTGTAACATGTGTGTGGGAATGTAATATAATGACTGCCTGTTATGATATAGGTGGGCTGGTGGCCTGACAGTATCCCAGATAGTGGCAGTGTTTCCCTATTGTCTTACAGGTATGTTGCTGTTATGTTCATATTATTGTTCTATGTAAAATCCACTATACGATCACTGTTTTATGATATTTTATGAGTGCAAAGATTGACTGTGGAAGAGGTGGGCTGGTGGCCTGGCAGTATCCCAGATAGTGGCAGTGTTTCCCTGTTGTCTTACAGGCTCCAGCCAAGTGCACTCCACCTCAATAAAGCTTTAAAACACAGAAGGCCTGAGTGTCATCCCTTTCAGTCCACTTGGAGTTTATGCTGGAGGAGCTGGTGGCCGAGTGAGTGTGAAAGCTGGAAGTGTCGCAGATGGTGTAAGAAAGAGAGGGTTACAATAGCAGAACCACAACACTGAAGAACTTGGCAGCCTTCCAGACACAGGCTGACAAGTCTGACAGGGGAAAGATACATTGATTTATTACAGAGACTGTGATAGTACAAAGTGCTGCAGTAAGCCAGAACACATTAGAATAGCTTTTGGAACTTGTAGGATGATAAAAAACAGGATGCAATTTTTGTTACGGAGTCTCTTTAAAGGGAACCTGAACTAAGTAACATTATTTAAAATACATGATGTAGCTGCAAATTAATATTCCATACTAATCTCAGTCAGTTCCTCAGAAGCTCAACATTTTCTTCTTACAGTGATGCTTTCCAGTTCTGACAATATTTTGTCAGAACTGAAATATACCGGTTGCTCACAGTTATATATCAGCTGCTGTCAGTTACAACTAAATGTGCAAGGTAATGTCCATGTTTTCCTATGGCTCAAGTAGGCGATATTACAGTTTAAAGGGACTTCCGAGCACCTCGCATAGGCATGCGTTTAGGACTCCGACCAGTACTGACAAGTACTTAAAGATGCTTCCCTTTCTGTAGCTTGTGCTCTCCTCTTTCATTTGATGCATGAATCGCCTACGCCGAATAGTTTTCGTTAGATTTCAGGGTACTTATCCGTTAGCCGGGCGCATCCGGCAGGTGGCGACAAAACTCCACCAAAGTTACATCTTTCCCTACTATCCATGTCGGCCTGGAGGGGGAATAGTAATTAGCGCCACCTGCCGGATGCGCCCAGCTAACGGATAAATACCGATTTCAATTTAAAAATCGTTGCTGCCATCTTGGCTATGTTATAACTTCCGGGTCAACCCTGTCTTCTCTGTTAGAGAAATGCATCACTGAATGAAGCAGGAAGAGGAAGTGACACGCATGGCCATTGCAAGAGGCTCCTCCAGAGGGGTCATAACATGACTTTGTTGGAAGTTGTCTGGCTTAAAGGGAACCTAAACTGAGAAGGACATGGATATTTCCTTTTAAAATAATACCAGTTGCCCGGACTCTCCTGCTGACCCTGTGTGTCTAACACTTTTAGCTACAGCCCCTCAACAAGCATGCAGGTCAGGTGCTCTGACTGAAGTCAGGCTGGATTACCTGCATGCTAGTTCTCTTTAATAATGTCATTTGTGGGACTGACCTGATGAACTTTCTCTCAAGGATGTGAATATATGCATAATAGGTGACAAAGAACTTGGATATCAAGGGCAAGGAATTAAAGAATACCTGAGGCATAATGTACTGATGAAATGGTGGCTACAAGCATGTGTGGGCAAAAGTCCTCATGCTTACTGCATCTCGCATTCCTTGCCACCCCCTCAGTTCGTCTGTCCTGCAGTACTGTGCATGCACTGGCCTCGTGACGCAGCTTCTTGATTGCACTCACGTGTCCGGGTGCGCTCTGTGCATGTAGGGCTATGAAGCTTAATGAAGTGCGCATGCACAATCTTTTGTTTTATTTACCTGGGCTTCTTCACTGTCCCCTCTGTAATGTCAGTGACTTCTGCGAATGCGTAGGGGAGTGCCTCTTGCGCTCCTGTGGCTGGAAGTGTTCTGTACATGCGGAACAATCATGTGAGATGTGCAGAAGCCACCTACCCGCCAAGTTGGCGATCATTGCGGTGGGGACAGTGGAAGCCAGAACAGCAGACCTGCGGCGAGAGACATACAGACTTCTATGGCCGGAAGCCCCAGGTAAGTAAAGCATTATATGGTTGTGTCACCTCAGATTGTGTCTGGACGGGTTCCAGTGTGGGGTAACCCAGATGTATCCCTCTATAATGAAGCACACACATTTCTGTATGCAGTAAGTGAGAGATGGGAAAACAAGATAACAGCAATGTGTGATGGTGATTAGAGGTGTGCAGATGATGGCTCCTATACAATACAGTATATTCTCATTACAGTAGACCCCAAGGGACCAGAAAAAGTGGGTTACTATATCAGAATGGCAAATTTACAGTGTTATACCACCTGACTTGTATCAAGACCACTTTACATTGTAGCAAAGTGTCCATATCTTCTGTGTTGACTCCTGAAAATATATAATATTTACAAATATGTGAGAGGTGTATTCACTTTCCCGAGATACTGTATTCAACTGCATTTGATTGGACCAATTTAACCAGTTCACCCCCAAGGGTTTTTATCCTAACGGACCAGAGCAATTTTCAGTTGTCAGCGCTCCTCCCTTTTATTCCCTAATAACTTTATTACTACTTATCACAAGAAAATGATCTATACCTCGTTTTTTTCACCACCAATTAGGCTTTCTGTGGATAGTACATTTTGCTAAAAAAAAATTTATTCTAAATGCATTTTAATGAGAAAAACAGAAAAAAAAGAAAAAAAAATCATTATTTCTCAGTGTTCAGCCTTTATAGTTTTAAAATTAAACATTCTCCTGTGGATAAAACAAACACGTTTTATTTGCCCAGTGGTCCCGATAATTAAACCGTTTAGATTATGTCCCTACCACAATGTATGGCGACAGTATATTATTTTGAAATATAAGTGGTTATTTTTCTGTTTGTTCTGGCCATAATTACAAGCCCCTATGTAATAAATTAAAATTAATTTTCCCCCATATAAAATAGAATAAAAAAGCTGAGTCCCTAAGGCAACTATTTATTTATTTTTTTTAAGCTGATTTTTTTTTTTTACAAGTGTTTTTTTTGGGGGGGAGGGTTGGAAGTGTAATTTTATTAATGATGTGTATATACTTGAAAATGTATGTATTTTGTAGGTGTAATATACTTTTTGGCCACAAGATGGCGCTAGTGAACACGCATAGGACGTGTTCACTTTTTTTTTTTTTTTTTTTTTTTTTTTTACACTTTATTAAACTGTTACATTTCCTGTTTATGTGAATGGACGTAGCCGCTGTTCGCGGTCACGTCCATTCACTCCAGGCACTGCGATTGGGTAGAGGACTGTTCGGTCCTCTTCCCCAATCACCCAGCACGGGATCCCGACGGTAATGGCGGCGGTAGCGGCGGACACACGGCGGTAGCAGCGGCGGGAATGCGCGACGTATTAAAACGTCATGTTGCTGTTAATAGCGGTAAGCATGACGTTTTAATACGTTAGGATGGCGGTAAATGGTTAAAGAGGAACTGCAGTGAAAATAACATAATGAAAAAAAGTGCTTAATTTATACAATAATTATTTATAAATGATTTAGTCAATTTTTGCCCATTGTAAAATCTTTCCTCTCCCTGATTTACATTCTGACATTTATCACATGGTGACATTTTTACTGCTGGCAGGCGATGTCACTGGAAGGAGATGCTGCATTTTTGGCAGTTGGAAACAGCTGTTATTTTCCACAATGCAACAAGGCTCCCACAGTGTGATGTTCGGACCCTGATGATCTATTTCATAAAAAGGAAACATTTCTCATGGGAAAGGGGTATCAGCTGCTGATTGGGATGAAGTTCAATCCTTGGTTATGGTTTCTCTTTAAATCTGCATTTAAACTGCATAAAAAATGCATGAACTCTGATCTATTAGCTTCTCACTGATTACCACTATTAGGCAAATACTGTTTTTGAAGCATAAGTCAGCAAACTTACCCCCTAAATGTCATAAAAAAAGCAGGCTGACCCCAGAGATCATTAGGAATCCATGTACTCCCTCATGGCATATTTAGGCAGGCATGCACTCTCAAAGCACATGATTTCTGCACAGATCCCAAATAACATTTGGTAGTATGTACCCCCTAGATATAAGGCTGGCATGCACACCCAAATAATGTGGCATCATATGCCCACAAATAATATACAGTGGTTTGCAAAAGTATTCGGCCCCCTTGAAGTTTTCCACATTTTGTCACATTACTGCCACAAACAGGAATCAATTTTATTGGAATTCCATGTGAAAGACCAATACAAAGTGGTGTACATGTGAGAAGTGGAACGAAAATCACACATGATTCCAAACATTTTTTACAAATCATTAACTGCAAAGTGGGGTGTGCGTAATTATTCAGCCCCCTGAGTCAATACTTTGTAGAACCCCCTTTTGCTGCAATTACAGCTGCCAGTCTTTTAGGGTATGTCTCTACCAGCTTTGCACATCTAGAGACTGAAATCCTTGCCCATTCTTCTTTGCAAAACTGCTCCAGCTCAGTCAGATTAGATGGACAGCGTTTGTGAACAGCAGTTTTCAGATCTTGCCACAGATTCTCAATTGATTTTAGATCTGGACTTTGACTGGGCTATTCTAACACTTGGATATGTTTTGTTTTAAACCCTTCCATTGTTGCCCTGGCTTTATGTTTAGGGTCGTTGTCCTGCTGGAAGGTGAACCTCCGCCCCAGTCTCAAGTCTTTTGCCGTCTCCAAGAGGTTTTCTACCAAGTTTGCCCTGTATTTGGCTCCATCCATCTTCCCATCATCAACTCTGACCAGCTTTCCTGTCCCTGCTGAAGAGAAGCACCCCCAGAGCATGATGCTGCCACCTCCATATTTAACAGTGGGGATGGTGTGTTCTGAGTGATGTGCAGAGTTAGTTTTCCGCCACACATAGCGTTTTGCATTTTGGCCCAAAAGTTCCATTTTGGTCTCATCTGATCAGAGCACCTTCTTCCACATGTTTGCTGTGTCCCCCACATGGCTTCTGGCAAACTGCAAACGGGACTTCTTATGCTTTTCTGTTAACAATGGCTTTCTTCTTGCCACTCTTCCATAAAGGCCAACTTTGTGCAGTGCACGACTAATAGTTGTCCTATGGACAGATTCCCCCACCTGAGCTGTAGATCTCTGCAGCTCATCCAGATTCACCATGGGCCTCTTGACTGCATTTCTGATCAGCGCTCTCCTTGTTCGGCCTGTGAGTTTAGGTGGACGGCCTTGTCTTGGTAGGTTTACAGTTGTGCCATACTCCTTCCATTTCTGAATGATCGCTTGAACAGTGCTCCATGAGATGTTCAAGGCTTTGGAAATCTTTTTGTAGCCTAAGCCTGCTTTAAAGGGGAACTTCAGCCTAAACAAACATACTGTCATTAAGAAACATTAGTTATGTTAATTAGAATAGATAGGTAATATAATCTCTTACCCACCCCGTTTTAAAAGAACAGGCAAATGTTTGATTCATGGGGGCTGCCATCTTTGTCATGGGTGCAGTCATCTTTTTGGTTGAAAGGAGGTGACAGGGAGCATGAGACACAGTTCCAACTGTCCTGTGTCCTGATCACCCCTCCCAGCTGCACACACTAGGCTTCAAATGTCAAATTCAAAATGTAAAAAAAAAAAATTGCACCAAAACAGCAGAACGAGAACAACATCATCAGAAATCCCATCATTCTTTGCACAGCATTAGGGGGAAAATACCTGGGCAGTTTTTTTCTGTGCAGCTAAAAATGAGGCTTGTATAAGAGAAAAAAAGTTTTGATGCTGTGAAACAGTTAAAGAAACACCAGGCATTTCCAATGCTGCAGAGTCAATTTTTAGTCTGGAGGTTCACTTTAAATTTCTCAATAACCTTATCCCTGGCATGTCCGGTGTCTTTGGAGTTCACGGTGTTGTTGCTCCCAATATTCTCTTAGGCAACCTCTGAGGCCCTCACAGAGCAGCTGTATTTGTACTGACATTATATTACACACAGGTGCACTCTATTTAGTCATTAGCACTCATCAGGCAATGTCTATGGGCAACTGACTGCACTCAGACCAAAGGGGGCTGAATAATTACGCACACCCCACTTTGCAGTTATTGATTTGTAAAAAATGTCTGGAATCATGTATGATTTTTGTTCCACTTCTCACATGTACACCACTTGTTGTTAGTCTTTCACGTGGAATTCCAATAAAATTGAATCATGTTTGTGGCAGTAATGTGACAAAATGTGGAAAACTTCAAGGGGGCCGAATACTTTTGCAAGCCACTGTACGTTCCTGTAAATAACATAATGAGGCAGCAGTGTGCATAAAGTATGAGGCAGCTGTGCACCCCCAGATAACATCCCTCAGCACTACCTGCCCCCCACATATCAATGAGGCAGCACGTAGCCCCAAATAACATCAGGCTACAGCATTTGCTCTCCATACAACAATAATGCAGTAATGGCATAATTTGGCATATGAGCTCCACGAAAGAACATGAGGAAATCGTGCCCTCAAATAACATGACAGCCATGAATCTCCGAATAACATAGTTGGGGAGCTTGTACCTCCAAATAACAATGAGGCAGCATGCACCCACAAATAGCATAATGAGGTAGGCATGTCCCCTTAGAGCTCTGAACATGCAGTGGGATATTTATAATTACTTTCTCCCAAGTTCCTGTCCACAGCACTAGCCTGAGATGGAACCTCCATCATCTAGTGCTCCCTGAGCTCTCCTGGAGTGGAGGGGGTAAGGAAATCTGCACAGATTGTAAACCCTGGATTGGAGGGGTGGGATATTTTGCAGCTGTTTCCTAGTACTGCGATGAAGCGTGTACCCCAGGCCATCTCTGAGTTGTCCAGTCCAAGAAACCGCTTTGTATGTCACGCTGACACGAGCAGAGAAATACTATTCTGTAACATTACTGTGTCTGTTCACGAACCTGTGAGTGGACGGAATGGAATATTTTGCAGATAACTTTAGTCTTCAGTCTTTTTATTTGCAATTCTACTTGAATTTCAGATTTGTGATAAAAATGATTAAATTATTGCATTTTTTCCCCCTTCTTGCTTATATTTATATTTTTACATATGTATGGTAGAGAAGACTGCCAACTTGCCCACGGTTTTCTTTGTTCTTCAGTGCCAGGATATTTGGCAGGACGGGCCTGTATATACATAACGTGTCCACTGGATGTGCTGCTTCACCACAGAGGAAACAATTTAATTAACTGGCGACAGAAGGACCAGCCACAAAAGCCTTGCTGGGAGGAAGACGGTAAGGGAAGGCGTGTCTACCCGGCAGGAAGGGGGGGTCATACAGCTTCTGTAGCTACCAAAACACACACACACACACTTTCCAAGAAAGCCACACAGCCTGACCACGCAAACGTCCGCAGCCATTATGAGAGATACTCCCCTCCTCACTGCCCTGACATTCAACAACACTGTTCGTAATTACAGGACAAAAGTGGAAGATTTCTTCATTCCTGTCTGTCAGTCTAGCAAGACCCTTAAAATAGATGGCACACTTAGTTGTCATTATTGTCATGCTTCATTTTGACAATTTTGTGTTCTAGTCGTTTGTATGTAGTACTGGCACCTCTCAATAAATTAGAATATCACCCAAAAATGTATTTCAGTAATTAAATTCAAAAAGTAGAACGATTCACTACACACAGACTGATACATTTAGCGTTTATTTCTTTTCATTTTTCTGAATATGGCCTACAGGTGCTGAAAACCCCAAATTCAGTATCTCAGAAAATTAGAAAAAAGACCAATAAAAATAAATTATTTTAAATACAAAAATTGTGGCTTACTGAATAGTTTGTCCATGTACACGCTCAATATGTGGTTGGGAGTCCTGTTGCATGAATTACTGCTTCAAGGTGGTGTGGAATGCAGGGAATCAGCCTGTGGCACTGCTATGGGGTTATGGAAGCCCATGATGCCTTCAGCTAATCGGCATTTTTGTATCTGGAAATGTATCTGGTGTCTTCTCTTGACCATACCCCACAGATTCTCTATGGGATTTAGGTCAGGCAAGTTTGATAGACAATCAAAAACTGTGATAACATAGTCTGTAAACCAGTTATTGGTGTGGGCAGGTGCCAAATTGTGCTGGAAAAAAAAATCCACATCTCCATTAAGCTTTTCAGAAGAGGAAAGCATGAAGTGCTCTAAAATGTCTAGGTAACAGCTGCACTAACTTTGGACTTGATGAAACATAGTGGACCGACACCAGCAGAAGACATGGCTCCCCAAATAATCACAGACTGAGGAAACTCATGCTACTTGGATTCTGTGCTTCTCCACTCCTGCAGATTCTGGAACCTTGATTTCCAAATGATATGCTAAATTTACTTACATCTGAAAAGAGATTTGGTCCACTGAGCAAACCATTTTCTCCTTAGCCCTGGAAAGAAGCTCCTGATCTGCCTCTGGTTCAGGAATGGCTTGACACAAGGAATGTGCAGTTGTAGCCCATGTCCTAGATGTGCCTGTGTGTGGTGCCTCTTGACGCACTGGCTCCAGCCGCAGTCTACAAATCAAAGATGGCTTTATTGGCATGACCAAGATTAATACAGGTATTGCCAAAGCAAGGGGAAAAAAGGGGACATGGGAGGGGGTGAAGTAGGGGGACAATGACTAAGCAGTCTGTGGACATTTTTAGGTTTACAGTTCCGTTATGCTCCTCTCAGTCTGTGGTATGCTGTAACAGATTGTCACTGTGGATTCCTCTTCTCCCAGTAAGATATATGTTTTTCTCGCATCTTCTAATGTGAGATAGTCTGGGAATAGTTCCATCAATTTCTTAAAGTGTCCCTGGTTGCAGTATATTTGGGGCAGTGCAGCAGGAAAGTGGCTTTCATCCTCAAGGGTCTTCTGCTCACAGTGTTGGCATAGTCTCTCCTCCCTGGGTTTGTACGTCTGTGTCTCCCAGACCCTATTTCGAGGTTGTGAGCACTTAGTTTGTAGACACTCTGGATTTTCCTCACTTAGGAGTTTTGGAGCTTTTCCAGGTATGGGGCCATTTTATATTCTCTCTGTAGAGACTGGTATATTTTTAGCTTTTGTGACTGTTATATTTCACTCCTACATTTTTCCACATAGTCCTCTTTGCTTTTGGCTGTGGTGTGTTCTATCTGGACTCTTGTTATGACCTGTGGATCGGGGGTTGGAGGGAGTATAGAGCTGACCACTACTTTCAGTGCGCATGGCATTTCTTGGTCTTCATTGTGCAACATGGCTTTGTAGTGGGGTGAGTCAAGATGGACAACACTCCCAAGCTGTAATGGGAATCTACCTAGCTCGGCAGGCATTGTTTGAGGCACTTCGATGGACATGAAGGTGTTTGCAAAATGCCAGGTGGAATATTTCAGTTGGGCTGGATTCCCATTTTGATTGGTCTGGGTAAGTGGTGGGGCCCTATACTTCACTTCCATACAGTAGGATTGGGGTGATGACACTGAAATACTTTCAGCCAGACCTTTACTGGTGGTTTGAGGTGGTACAATTCTTTCTTGATGGCATAGAACGTTCAGCATGCTTTGGCTTTTAGGGCCTCCATGGCTGACTTAAGGCTTCCAGATTGTTTAATTTACAGACCAATGTAGATGTATTTATCAGTTCTGCTAATTTCACAGTGTGTAAAGGATGGGCTGTGGGCTGACCTTGTGTTTTTCCTCTGGAATACCATGGTTTTTGTTTTCTTTAGATAAATGGGGAGTGCCCATGTTGTGCTGAATTTCTCCAGGATTTTCAGGCTGTCTTGAAGACCTTCTTCAGTTGGCGACAGCAATAAGAGGTCATCTGAATACAGTAAGAACTTCATTGTTGTGTCATGTAGTGTGATTCCTGGTGCTGGTGAGGCCTCTAGGGCAGATGCCAATTTATTGAAATATATGTTGAAAAGTGTTGGACTCAGGGTGCAGCCCTGTCTTACCCCCTCTACAACACTGAACTTTTTCACAATATTCTAATTTCTGAGATTCAGAATTTTAGTTTTCCATTAGCTATAAACTATAATCTGCAACTTAAAGAGAACCCGAGGCGGGGTTCTCACAACGAAATCCCCATACAGAGGCTGGGTCTGCATATAGAGCCCAGCCTCTGTTGCTATTTAGATCGCCCCTAAAACCCCCCTGTGCTCAGGGAGACCCCATAAATCACAGCCGCGCTGCACGGGCTGTGTTTACCTTTGTAACGTCAGTCTCCGCTCTCCCCGCCTCCTGAAGAGCTCCGGTCCCCGCCCACGTCCCTTCCCTCCAATCAGCGGGGAGGGAAGGGATGCGGGCGGGGACCGGAGCGATGCAGGAGGCGGGGGAGAGCGGAGACTGACGTTACAAAGGAAAACACAGCCCGCTCTGACAAGCTGCGTGGCTGTTATTTATGGGGGGATTGCAGAGCGCAGGGGGGGCTTAGGGGCGATCTAAATAGCAACAGAGGCTGGGCTCTATAGACAGACCCAGCCTCTGTATGGGGATTTTATTTTCAGAACCCCGCCTCGGGTTCTCTTTAATAGCTTGAAATATATCACTTTTTGTGTAATAAATCCGTATAATATGAGTTTCACTTTTTAAATTGAATTGAACTGTAACAAATTTAGATTTATTTATTTATTGTATTTATAAAGCGCCAACATATTACGCAGCGCTGGACATTAGTTTAGGTTACAGACAATATTTAGGGGTGACATACAACAAAATGACAATACATGAATACAACAAAGACCACAGTATGAGTACAAGGTAATGCTTAGTCACTGGAGGGGAGCATGGAGATTAGGTAAGTTAGGTTCACTCAGATGCATAGCATGGGTTTACAGTAATGGAGGTGCATGATCAGGTAGGACACAAAAGGAGGAGGACCCTGCCCAAAGGCTTACAATCTAGAGGGAGAGGTAAGGACACGAAAGGTAGAGGACCAGAGTTCAGCTGTGGGTTTAGAGCACTTGTGAGGGGTAGTAGGCCAGAGTGAAAAGGTGAGTTTTAAGGGCTTTCTTGAAGATGTTGAAGGAGGGGGCTGCCCTAATGGGTGGAGGTAGGGAGTTCCATAGTGTTGGAGCAGCTCTTGAGAAGTCCTGGAGGCGTGCATGGGACTGGGTGATGCGGGGGGAGGTTAGGCGAAGTTCATTGGAAGAGCGGAGTGAGCGGCTAGGTGTGTACCTCTATGTAAGATCGGAAATGTAGGTTGGACAGGTTTTGTGGACAGATTTGTAGGTCAAACAAAGTATCTTGAATGCACTGTAGATGCACTAGTATAATGCCCTGTCACCATGATTGCCCATACACATGGCTCTTCTGTGCATGGAGCAGTTACTGTTAACCAACCATTGAATATAGGTGGCAAGGCGTGGGTGTCTGTGCACCCTCTATAGAAAAAACACAGGAGACAGGGACGGGAGCCCAATAGTGTAATATGTCAAACCAATAGTGGATATAAAAATGGAAGCAAAACTACTCACAAAGGTGGGTTGCAGTGGGGCAACCGACCACAGGAAGCAGATGGAGACAACAAACCCGACTCCACTCGGGGTGACCCCTAGGGATCTGGATGCGGTCGCTCTCCTTGGAAAAAGAAGGGAGACAGATTTCTACCGTGGTAACCCACGTGTATTCTGTCCCAACCCTTAAGACCATGAAATGCACGGATTGATTGAAAGAGGCGCCCTGGTGGTTTGTAAAAGCACTTAAAAGCAGTTTAAAATTGACAAAATATTTTGAGGTGGCTTACCTCAAATAACGAAAATCTTTGATGAAACAAAGGATTTTATTAATAGCACAGGCAACGCGTTTCACGGGTCTGAGCCCGCTTCCTCAGGCCAAATAACAGTGCCTACATAGCAGAGCGAGACTCCTTAATATACCAACATATTAATGCAGAGAAAGTAAAAAAAAAATTTTAGACATTGGTTTTCCTCTCCTTGGTAAACTTATTTGTAAACATGCAGTGTAATTCATATATACATATATATATACACACACACACACCTTCATATACCTATATACACACGCATATATATATAGTAGTCTAAGACTAAACGTAAACATATATATTAACCCATTCGCGTTCCGTCGTTTTCACTTGAGAAATGTTCACCTCCCATTCATTAGCCTATAACTTTATCACTACTTATCACAATGAACTGATCTATATCTTGTTTTTTCCGCCACCAATTAGGCTTTCTTTGGGGGGTACATTTTGCTAAGAGCCACTTTACTGTAAATGCATTTTAACAGGAAGAATACGAAAAAAACGGAAAAAAATCATTATTTCTCAGTTTTCAGCCATTATAGTTTTAAAATAATACATGCCTCCATAATTAAAAGTCACGTATTGTATTTGCCAATATGTCCCGGTTATTACACCGTTAAAATGATGTCCCTATCACAATGTATGGCGACAATATTTTATTCGGAAATAAAGGTGCATTTTTTCCGTTTTGCATCTATCAATATTTACAAGTTCAAAATAAAAAAATATATAGAAATATATCATCTTTACATTGATATTTAAAAAGTTTAGACCCTTAGGTAAATATTTACATGGTTTTTTTTTATTATTGTAATTTTTTTTTTTTTGTATATTAAACATTTTATTTGGGTAGTTTTGGGAGGGTGGGATGTAAACAATAGGTTTAAAATGTAAATGTGTGTTGATTTTAATTTTTTTTTACTTTTGGTTGTAGTATTCCTTTTTGGCTACAAGATGGCGGCCATGAGTTTGTTTACATGACGTCACTCTAAGCGTAACACACGCTTAGAGCGACGCATGGGGGAGGTAACAGCCAGAAAAGGCGAAGCTTCCGAGAGAAGCTGTTGCTTTTTCTGCGGGGGAGAGGAATCAGTGATTGGGCACCATAGCCCGATTCACTGATTGCCTGGCTAACGAACCGCGGGCCGGGAGCGCGCGCGGTAGCGCGCATGGTTCCTGGACGTAGTTTCTACGTCCAGGATCCAAAATAGGTTAAATACTACAGGTATTGATATTTTTTTAAACATTCGTTTCATATTAAACTTAATTAGGCTGCTATTACTTTTCCTCGCATGTTGCCATAAGATAAAAATTCATTAATTAAAAAACAGTCAATAAGAAGGGCAACGTAAATTATTAATTTATAAATATATCCTATAATAGTTTGCTAAAAATTGATTGATACTGGCTGCATAAATAATGAATTAAATAAATAAATAAGATCTCATTTCTATAGCATATAAACTGAATATAAGAGGTAGATATGTAAACTCATACGATATTCTCATAAGACTTGGCCAGCTAATGAGTGGTAAGACATATTATGGGCAGCGTTAAGCTGATGAAGCTACGCTAGCCCATAGCTTAAAAGTTAGCTGGTCACTAATGGTTAAAAGCAATGCAGTGCATAATGACAGTTTTAAGCAGCAGAGGGAGCGCTGAGCGGCGTTATGTCATAGAAAGTGTAAAAACGAAGTTCTTCACTTACCAAACTACAATGATATAGTCAGCATAGGGAGCCTCTAGTGGGGGGGACGTCTGTGCTGCACTATATAGATTTAAGATGAATGAGCGAGCAGCCGCAGATTAGCGCGCTCGCTGTATGCAGGGGGCGTGGCAAGTGTGCGATGACGTCATTGCGCATGACGTCACTAGTGGGCAGAACAGGACATTAAGGAATTTCTAAAACATTTGCCCATGTCAAACATAAGAATGCTGGCAACCAACAGCACTTACATATGAGACGCCCTTAACAAAAATGGTGGTGTCCATACTTCCGCTTAAGGCGTCATGCGCAATGACGTCATCGCACACTTGCCATGCCCCCTGCATACAGCGAGTGCTTGAATCTGCGGCTGCTCGCTCATTAATCTTAAATCCATATAGTGCAGCACAGACGTCCCCCCCCCCCCCCCCCCACTAGAGGCTCCCTATGCTGACCGTGCATTGAATATAGGGCACAGTTGAGCAGGTTTGAAAAACTTTAACCAAACCATTTTATCTTGGAAATTATCTAATACCTAAGGTGTGTTCCTTTTGTTTTGCCCACGTTCCTACTTAATATAAATAAATAGGAATGCTGGAACAGTGTCCATGGTATCTTTACAAAATCACCACAGCTAAGTCTCAAAGTGTTAATTACACCAGAGAGGAAATGTGTGCATCAACCAAGTGAACCTGACAAATCTGGCTTTGCAAATTTGGCCTATTGGCTAATCACGAGACATTGCTCATGCAAATATGCATTTGCTTTCGCATGCCTAATGTCAAAAACCAAAACCGCAAAGCAATCGCCCTGCGGGAATTAGTTCATTCTACATTAGCACTATCCAGGGGCGCCACGAGGAGGCTTCCCATTGCCCCCATACAATCCGTGCATTGAATATAGGGCACAGTTGAGCAGGTTTGAAAAACTTTAAAGAGAACCCGAGGTGTGTTTGAAGAATGTTATCTGCATACAGAGGCTGGATCTGCCTATACAGCCCAGCCTCTGTTGCTATCCCAAACCCCACTAAGGTACCCCTGCACTCTGCAATCCCTCATAAATCACAGCTGTGCTGTTAGGCTGTGTTTACATCTGTAGTGTCAGTCTCAGCTGCTCCCCCGCCTCCTGCATAGCTCCGGTCCCTGCCCCTGTCCCTTCCCTCCAATCAGCAGGGAGGGAAGGGATGCAGGCGGGGACTGGAGTTCTGCAGGAGGCGGGGAGAGCAGCAGACTGACACTATAGAAATAAACAGCCAGCTCTGACAAGCTGTTTGTCAGCAGCGTGGCTGTGATTTATGAGGGACTGCAGAGTGCAGGGGGACCTTAGGGGGGTTTGGGATAGCAACAGAGGCTGGGCTGTATAGGCAGATCCAGCCTCTGTATGCAGATAATATTCTTCAAACCCACCTCGGGTTCTCTTTAACCAAACAATTTTATCTTGGAAATTATCTAATACCTAAGGTGTGTTCCTTTTGTTTTGCCCACGTTCCTACTTAATATAAATAAATAGGAATGCTGGAACAGTGTCCATGGCGTCTTTACAAAATGACCACATCTAAAGGTGCATACACACATCAGACTATAGTCTTTGGAAACTGAAAGATCACAGACCAATCTTACCACCCTTCATGTAGTATAAGAGCCATACTCTACACAGTCTTTTCTATGGAGCTAAACTCCACATCAGAAAAAAATCTTTGCAAGATGCTGCACACACAGATGCTGTACAGACACAAAAGATCAGTATCTGCAAAAGATCTGTTCCTGCCAAAAATCCATTCCTGCAAATTGCAATGATAGTCTATGAGATCTGCAGATCATCATACACACATGATTTAACTGACATTCATCTGCAGATCAGATCCACCAGGATGGATTTTCAGATCTGTGGATGATTGCTTGATCTGCAGATGAATGTCAGTTAAATCATGTGTGTATGATGATCTGCAGATCCATGTTTCCCTATGGCTCAAGTGGGCGATGTTACAGTTTAACTGTGTGGTGACCAGAAAGCTGTTATGGGTAATGGCCATTTTCAAAATGGAGGACGGAAAATCCCCTTGATCACAGTGAACAAACAGGACGCAGGACAGGAGAAAGACACTGAGGAGTAGACTACACAGGAGGTAAGTATGACTTGTGTATGTTTATTTTGACTTTTAATTTTCAGTTCAGGTTTTCTTTAAAGGGACACTTAAGTCAAACAAAAAAAATGAGTTTTACTCACCTAGGGCTTCCAATAGCCCCCTGCAGCTGTCCGGTGCCCTCGTCGTCTCCCTCCGATCCTCCTGGCCTCGCCAGCAGCCACTTCCTGTTTCGGTGACAGGAGCTGACAGGCTGGGGACGCGAGTGATTCTTCGCGTTCTTGGCCACAATATTGCCATCTATGCTGCTATAGCATATATCCTATACCATATAGCAGCATAGAGGGTGCTAATGTGTCTGGGAACGCAAAGAATCACTCGCGTCCCCAGCCTGTCAGCTCCTGTCACCGAAACAGGAAGTGGCTGCCGGCGGGGCCAGGAGCATCGGAGGGAGACGGCGAGGGCACCGGACAGCTGCAGGGGGCTATTGGAAGCCCTAGGTGAGTAAAACTCATTTTTTTTGTTTGACTTAAGTGTCCCTTTAAGCTCATTTGAAAGCACAGGATGTTAACAATATGTCTGCTTCCATGAACGCAGAAAGTAGAAACTGCAGATTTATTTCAGGATTTGTATCAGCTGTGACAAACAAATGTTGTTTTTTAAGGTTACTATGCAGTTGCGTAACTTTTAGAACAGAAAGGAAGTTCTGAGTTCAGTTCTGCTTTAACCCAGGTAGAGTATTTTGAGGGACTGCTTAACCACTTCCCTACCACAGGTTGTTTCCTCTTAAAAACCACAACAATTTTTCGCTAAAAATTATTTTATTTCCTATGCATTTTAAAGAGAATAATAAAAAAAAAAAAAAAAACTAATTATTTCTCCATTTTCAGTAATTACAGTTTAAAAATAAAAAGAGCTACTGTATATAAAACCCACACATTTTATTTATCCTGGTTATTACAACAAATTATGTCCTTAGTACAATGTATTGCGACAATATTTTATTTGGAAATAAAGGTGTATTTTTTCAGTTTTCTGTTTCTTTATACTATATCAATAATTACAAACCCTTATGTGCAAAAAATAACAGTAATATACCCTCATGACATATATATTAAAAAGGTAACAGGTTTTTTTTTGTTTTATTTAAAGAGACACTGTAACATCAAAAAGTTCCCCTGGGGGGTACTCACCTCGGGAGGGGGAAGCCTCCGGGTCCCAATGAGGCTTCCCACGCTGTCCTCTGTCCCACGGGGGTCTCGCTGCAGCCCTCCGAACAGCGGCCCAACAGATCCGACAGCTTGTTCAATATTTACCTTTCCAGGCTCCAGCGGGGGCGCTGTTGCGGCTTTCGGCCCTGAAGTAGACGGAAATACCCGATCTTAGTTGGGTCCGCTCTACTGCGCAGATGACGGAGACTTGCGCCTGCGCAGTAGAGCAGACCTGACGGCGATCGGGTATTTCCCCCTACTTTAGAGCTAAGAGCCGCCACAGCGCCTGCGCAGGAGCCGGGAAGGTAAATATTTACATCACTGCTGTTCGAAGGGCTGCAGCGAGACCCCCGAGGGACGGAGGACAGCGTGGTAAGCCTCATTGGGACCCTGATGCTTCCCCCTCCCGAGGTGAGTACCCCCAGGGGAACTTTTTGATGTTACAGGTTTTCTTTAATGCTGGAACTTTTTTTTTCACAAGTGTTTTATTTTGGTAACTATGGGGTAGGGGGGTAGAAGGGATTAATAACAGTTTATTTTTTAATGTATGTAAATGTATTTTTAATTTTTGTCCACTAGATGTCCCCACACTTTTTCCTGAGTACTTTATGACCACAGCCATCTTGCTGATGTTATTCATAACAGGCAATTTGTTCATCTTAGGGAACACATGTTCCCATTTACCGATCACGGACCAATGGGACAGCGACCGAGCCACATGCAGCAAGCACAAACAAAGATTCATATCTTTACCCCTGATCCACAAGTGAAGGTTTCAGGGGCGTAGATCTGTGTCCCAACGATCCGGAACAGTTTAAACATGCTAAGGCATCTTTCAGAAGGATGAATTGTTGGGAGTGAACACCTTCCGGTTATCATTATTTTTATTTTTTTTATTTATACAGCACCAAAATCTTCTGTAGCGCTGTACATAGTACAATACAAATATACTATTTATAATATTTGTTTATACTATGATACAACCATATGGGAGAGTTCATAAGCATACGGGTAAGTGATGACATGTGGCGCTGTTACTGTGGGTCTATTACTGTCTGGTAAAAAAAATAAAAAAATAAAATGTCTTGTCAAGTAAGTGGCTACTGCCAGCTCAAACACATGAGATGACCACTAGTGCTAGATGCTTGCATTCAGCTGCAAGCACCTGGAAAATAAACAGAAGTAGCTGACTGACAGGCAGTTAACTTTACAGCTGTCCAAGCGAAAGAGTCCTAAAGATAGTGGAAGATTATTTAGTAGGAGGAATTATAGAAGGAGATGATACACTAAGGGGATAATAGCAGATCATGGGATGGAGGTGTGAGGGTACCACTACAGTTTTTTTCCCCTGTGCATAAAGCTCACGTGATCCAGCCCGCCCCCACCACTCTCTCCTGAGATGTCATATCTGTCTGGCTGTACAGGTGACCAGAGCCTTCACTCGCTGTCGCTGTTTTGTGGAAGAAAAGTAACCTTTTTCACAACCTTCCCATTGTGTTTGTAAAGGGCATGTGTACTAAAAACAAGTACTGTGTAAATGTCATTTAGAGACTGAATAGCAGCCGGCAAACTATCCACACTTTTCCCTCTATTCCTTCATCGTCTTCATGTGATAATCAGGCGGGAGTGGCTCCAGCCATTTTTTTTCCCACCATGAAAAGAGAGCTGACCCTGGCCACTTACTCTACGCTGCGCCTGCTGTTATAAAAATTACACTTTGTGGCCAGCTCTGCAGAATCTCATCAATTCCTGTCTAATTCCTATTTACACTTCCCACACCCTACTCAACGTGTTTATAAAAATGAAAAAAGTACCTTAACAGGCACGTGACATGACACGATAAACATATACACTGTCATTCCTGCATATAACTATGTGACAAACAGTGTGTCACTCAGCTGAGACAAAACATTAAACCTACTTTTTTAGCTTACAAAATAAATATGGGATTTGAAAAATATCAATTTTAGAGTAGGGTGCTTGATAACAATTGTTTATTTTCAGCTCAGGTTTCCTTTAACTACTTCACCAGGGATTTTTCCTTTAAAAACCCAGAGCAATTTTCACATTTCACGCTCCGCCATTCATTTGTCAATAACTTTATCACTACTTATCCCCACTAAATGATCTATACAGTATTTTTTTTTCGCCACAAATTATGCTTTCTTTAAGGGCCCACCCACACTTATGATCGCAAAACGCCAGTGATTAGCCCTAGCGTTTTTTCGGCTGCGAGTTTTCTACCGGACATTTTTTGTGATTGTTCGGCAATTGCGATTGAAATACAATGGCCTCAATTCACTAAGCTTATCTCCTGTCTTTAATAACCTTTCTAGAGTGATCACCATGGTGATGAGGCATGTAGTATTCAGGAAACATTTTACCTCAGACAATCCTAAAGTTAACTCTTCTGTCTTTAAGTTAACTCTTCAATCCTTAAAATAACTCCAGAATTCTAAAGTTAAAGACATGCTGTTTATTAAAGGGAACCTTAACTGAACGGGGGGTAAAGAGTTTCACTTACCTGGGGCTATTACCAGCCCCCTGCAGCAGTCCTGTGCCCTCGGCGCCGCTCTGGAATCCTTTGGTCCCCCGCTGTCACTTAGTTTCGTTTTTGACGACTCACCAGTCGCAGGCCGCCATGCGTATTATTGGACGCATTCACCAATGCAATTAGCGCCATTGCGGACCGCAACGCGTACAACAATACGTTGCGTATTTTTGTACGCGTTGCGGTCCGCAATAGCGCTAATTGCATTGGTGAATGCGTCCAATAATACGCATGGCGGCCGGCGACTGGTGAGTCGTCAAAAACGAAACTAAGTGACAGCGGGGGACCAGAGGATTCCAGAGCGGCGCCGAGGGCACAGGACTGCTGCAGGGGGCTGGTAATAGCCCCAGGTAAGTGAAACTCTTTACCCCCCGTTCAGTTAAGGTTCCCTTTAACTGTGTGTGAAAATAGATAAGATAACTCTCTGTGTGGAGGTAAGTTTCTCTTGCCTTATTATCTCCAGCATGATCTTAGTGAATTGAGGCCATTGTAATTGTGATCACTCGAAATCGAAAAAAAAGCTGCGTCAAACTCGACAATGAGATCACTGCCTTATAGATTACATTGCACCAGCCCTTTAAAAAATGCTAGCGATCATCGCCCCAGTGTGAATGGGCCCTTGGTGGTTTTTACTAAACCTTGTGATGAGCACATTTTTTGCTGAAGTTAATGTAAAAATTGCAACTCGATGGGTGACTGTATGGACTATATGTTCCTCTGCGTGACTTGTACCCTAAACTATATTTAATCTGTTGTCTTCTCCATGCAGTTCTAAGTCGATAACTTCCAAAACAGGAGCCGTCTCTTCAAAAAGTTGTAAAATTCTGAGTGGCCTCAATATGTTTGACTGTGAGCCATGTGCTGCTGCTACCTAGGAAGCCATTAGAGTCCCCATCTCATTTTCCATTCCCTTGTCTTCTTTCGTGTTGTGCCATTTCCGCACATTTCAGATACATTTTTCCCCTTCCTGCGGTGAGCCTCTAATGTTGCTTTATCGCTGGTTTCGTGTTCCTCTCCGACCGAGGGAGGCGTCTGCTGTGACTTCCAAAACCAGTTTAGATTTAATTTTATTTTCTTCAGCCTCTCTCTCTGATTCATTTTTATAAACCCAGCTTCCCCACGCAGAGCTATTTTTATGTCTCTGGAGATCTTAACTCCTTCACTGCTTACAGAGTTTAGATCATGGAGAAAAATCGCAATTTAAACTCGTCAGTATAGTAAGGACTCCATTTAGAAAAGTCTGGTGGGTCCATGTAGAAACATTGACCCAATATTCACCAATATTCCCCTGTATTACGCATTATTTACAGAGGTATCTGGCAAATGATGCAAACAATGAGCATTTCATGATACAATGGAAACTAATCAGAAATATGTGCTGTGAACGTGGGTAATAAAGAGACCTTTAAACATGCCCATACATCACTTGATATTGCGGCCCCATCAACCCTCCAATTTGACATGTGCAGTGTTAAAGCGGACCTGAACTCACAACTTCCTCTCTGCTCTGAAAGATAAGCAACGGCACAATAACCTTTAAAGAAAAACATTTCTTTGTTCCAGCTTACAGATCTTTTATGGAAGCAGACAAAGGGTTAATATCCTGTGTTTATTAGCTGTGTCTGCCGAGCACTACTGAATTTCTGTGCTGACACATCTGAGAGATCAATGATACTTGTGATTACTTGTAGATGAGGGGAAATTAGACCTGATCTTCTCTCTAAAAGCACACATGGTGCATTTCTCTGTTTTCCTTGTGTCCTGTGTGCAAGAGTTCAGGTCTAGTCTAAAACTACACATTGAACTATACACTTGAGAGGTGGCAGCAGGACAATTTCAATCACTGTGCAGTGTGTGGGCAAGCAATAGATTTCTCTCATCAGAATCGAACAGAGGAGTCTATCTAATGGTCGATCTGGCCATACATCGATTGATATATGGCGACCCTAAACTTTTCCAAAAATATCTCGGCAGCAATCTACGAAAGAAATCAAAATCTTATAGGACTGATTATGTCACACAAATTATTTGTTGCATGGAATATTATTATTATGTGGTACTTATATAGTGACGACATCTTCCGCAGCTCTGTACGGGGTATATAGTCTTGTCAACTGTCCCTCAGAGGGGCTCACAATCTAATCCCTACCATATTCATGTGTCCATCATAGTCTAGGGCTAATTTTAGGGGGAAGTAACTGTATGGGTTTGGGATGTGGGAAGAAACCCGAGTACTTGGAGGAAACCCACGAGGACATGGGGAGAACATTTTTCCCCTCAGCCCTCAGCCTCTTGAACTCTTTTCATACCCTGCCCCATCCCTCCCCCATAGATTTTCTGGAAACTATCGACTTTTGTATACTGTGTTACTGCTCCTCACTGTCTGCTGTATATTGTGTGTCATCTCCTGACTCTTACTTTGTTGCTGTGTATGTGTCAAACCCAACGCTTGGCACGATCCAGTCATGCTTGGCGAATAAATATGATTCTGATTGATTGATGATTCTGAACATACAAACTCTGTGTAGATAGTGCCCTGACTGGAATTTGAACTGGGGACACATTTACTTCAGCAAAAAATGGGTTTGTAGAAAATATCCTTTTCCTTCTGAATGTGAAATGAATGATTCCTATTAAATTCGTACATGTTTTTCAGTGTGAAGAGGGCATCACAATATGGGCAGTTTTCATTAGGTTATAAGACCAGAGTTTTGCCTACTTTCAGTAGCATCACTAGGGGGGTGCGGTAGGTGCGGACCGCACCAGGTGTCAGCAGCAGAGGGGGGGACACCAAGCTCCGGGCTAAGGGAGAGTGGAGAAGGCTATGTAAATACTTACCAGGCTACTGTCTGATAGACTTCTCTCTCCTGCTCTACTCCCTTCTGGCTGCACCCTGTTGAGCTTATAACAGAGTTCAGAGGCCACCAGGGCCACATGGTGATCATTTTAACACCCCCCCCCCCCCCTATAACAAGCAACGTCACTACCTGGTGAAGTTTGGAGGTTCATGGGGTAGGAGGGGGTGACACCATGAGTTTCCGCACCAGGTGACACCAGCTCTAGTGATGCCTCTGCTTACTTGTTCATATCAGAGGCCAAGGGGAATACATACAAAAACTTAAAATTCAAACTTGAGAACATGTATCTGGCAGATATACACAAGGGGTGAGTTATTTAGCCAAGAGATTGTAGTATGTGACCCTTCATATAACTGCAGTTGTAATCAGTAAACTGCTAGCAACATAAAGCAGCTAAACATTGCTATTGGAGATCAACAGTACATTTGACAAATATGCAAATTGTGGTTCTACATGAAGCAAATTAGCTTAGCTCCGGAATTTGATTAGCTCTTGCACATTTTTGGTTCAACTCCTGCAAACTTTGGTGCCTGTGAAACTCGAATTTATATATTGGTTGAATTTTGTGATCATCTCTATATGTTAATGTGACATTTATTAGCCGCTGCACTGGCCAAAAACAGCAGCAATTAAAGCTGGAGATTTATATCTCTGCTGCATTTCACCTGTGTGTCATAGACCCAAGGGCACAGAAAAGTGACAGTGCCAAGAACTGTCACTTTCAACATCAAAAAACTGGATTGGGATAGTATATATTTCACTGTTCCAACCATAAAGCAGTTTGAAATTCTGACAAAATATTCAATAAAAATGTGTTTTCCTACTTTTTATAACCCATACAATTATCATATTTGCTTTTGTGCACAAGTATTATTATTAATTTAGAAATTATACGTTCCCAAAGACCAGTTTATTTACTATGAAAGCTGCTGGTGCATTTTATTCATAACTGTTGTATTTCTATTGTAAATGCATGCAGTAATGATTTCTGAGCAGTGTTTCAGTTCAGGATTCATTAGCAGAAGTTTCTGCACAGTCAGAGAATGTTTATTTACCGTATATACTCGCATACAAGCCGAATTTTTGACCCCCAAAAAAGTGGCCCAAAAGTGGGGGTCTCGGCTTGTATGCAAGTCATCTTTGCCCAGGTGCTGTGTCCATGCCCTCCATTGTTTCCGTATCCCCTCCTTTGCAACATCGTGAATATGACACAGTGATAGTATGATTGCTGACCTGCTGGTGCCTTCGGCGGAGCGGAGAGAGAAGCGGCATCATGGGCAGTGCTGACCTGCTGTGGCCTCGGTAGAGTGGAGAGAACAGTGGCGTCATGTGCTATGCCGGGGATCCCCTTGCCTCTCTGTCCACAGTCACGTGCACTGCTTGGGATCCCCTTCTGTCCCACACTCTGTGTCTGCGTCAGTGCTGGACATTCCCTTGCCTATCTGTCCTGCTCGCCGTGTCTCAAATCTATGACGCCATCTAGTGGCACCTTAAAACACAACAGGCAGGACAGAGCGGCGAGGAAATGCCCGGCACTGAAGTGGACACAGCGAGCGAGACAGAAATGCAAAGGGATCCCCAGCAATGCACCTGTCAGGGAACAGAGGAGCAAGGGGATCCCTGGCATAGTACAGGATGGCGCTGCTCTCTGCCATAATGAAGCCACCAGCAGATCAGCATTGTCCCTGATGCCCAGGAGTGCACGTGACGCGGAACAGAGAGGCAAATGGATCCCCGGCACTGCTGCTCTCTCCGCTCTACTAAAGCCACCAGCAGATGAGCATTGTCCCTGATGTCGCTGCTCCACTCCACCGAAGCCACCAGAAGATCAGCATTGCATGTGATGCCACTGCTCTCTCCACTCCACCAAAGCCACCAGCAGGTCAGCAGTCATATTATCACTGTGCTCTACTCATGATGTTCCAGAGGGGGGTCCACGGATACAGCTGGGGGCTATAGGACCACATGTGTCTGTATTTGACTTTTCTGGCAACTTGAGAAAGGCCATTTTGGGCCGAAACAGCGGGCTGTCGCTGCCTTGTCGATTTTTATGGAATAAAGATTTGAAGAGCTTATAAATACAACCTTCTGTGTGGTGCCGATCCTTTCAGGAAGTTTCACATGTGTCTGTATACTGCTGACATGAAGGGAGGGGAGCTGCCCCATACTGGGGGGAACATCTGGCTATGGGAAGGAAAGCTGCCGAATACTGGGAGAACATTTGGCTATTTATATTGGGGAGAGGGATGCCTCACACTGTAGGCACATCTGGCATTTTTATTGCGAGGGGCTACATTGGAGAGAGGGGGGCTTATATGCGGGTCAATCACTTTTTCCAGTTTTTTTAAGTGAAAAATGGGTACCTCGGCTTATATGCGGGTCGACTTATATGTGAGTATTTTCGGTAATTGTATCAAGTGAAGAATGTAAACACAAGATAAGGTTATCACCAGTTCCTATGCGGCTGCCCCTGCAGGAGAAAAAGTCAGTCCTGTGATTTAACCCTTTGAACGCGGTTTTACAAAAAAAAAAAATTGTTAGTATATTATATTCTGTAAATAATCTTTTAGAGCAAAGAAGAAATGCTGGATTTCATTCCACTTTAAATTTAAACTTTCATGTAAGCTATAGACATGATACATTGGTGGCAAAAAGACAAAATATCTCCAGATTGGGTTCACTAACAAACTATCTTTGTTGGTTTAAAGAGAACCCGAGGTGGGGCACTAAATTAAGAAAAGATTAATGCTACCTGATCCAGGGGCTGGGCAGAACAGGTAGCTGCAATCCCCGCTGCTCTTCACTGCTCTGTTGGCCTGCATCCTCTTCCTTACAGTTTCGGGACTCCTGAGGTCACAACGGTGGAAGAGCTGCTCTCACAGAGCAACGTACAGGGAGGCGGGGGAGTGGCAGGGGGCAAGGCCGGGTAGAGAGAGCTGCCCAAAGGCATTTAAGCAGGCAATAACTCTCTCCTCCCTTACCCTCTGGAATAGCAACAATTATTGTCTCTAAATTTTTTTTTTGGGGGGGGGGGGCTATAGCGTGGTGGTGGGGGGCAGAGGGCGGCGTAGTGGGACACCGAGGCATGTCCTGCAGCAGGGAACATGCCTCTGTGTCCCCATCTGCTCCCCCACCGCATGCCTCGGGTACTCTTTAAAGCCTAACCTGCTAGGATCAATTAATTTGACCGAGCATCAAGCTAGTTTTAGATACCTAGCAGTGAATGGAAAAACTTCACTCACCAGTTCATCACCACGCCTTCAGATGTAGTTTCCCTCAAATGTCTTCTTTAAAAAGCTACAGCATCTGTGAAATTTGTCTGTGGTCACATTAGCCTTTAGCTCTGCAAGAAAAAGTTTACCAAAATATGCACATGGAGCCATCCTTTCCAATCTGTATCTTCTCTAAATCATCTATGGAGACTAGGACTCCTTTGAGTAGTTTAACTTTATAACTTCTATTTTGTCCTGGTTGGAGACATGTTCCTTGACTTCCTGTCAGGGGCGTAGCAATAGGGGTTGCAGAGGTAGCGACCGCATCGGGGCCCTTGGGCCAGAGGGGCCCCGAAGGGCCCTCCATCAACTACAGTATTAGCTCTCTATTGGTCCTGTGCTCATAATAATCACTTCTATAGATACTTTGAATAGTGGTAATTATTAAGAAACTATTCCCCATCCCCTTCTTGCACCTCAGACACTGTAGTTGCCATTGGCAGGTTTTGGTGCGCCGTATCAATTGCTATGTATGGAGTGCCTGGGGGGCCCCATTGTAAAACTTGCATCGGGGCCCACAACTCCTTAGCTACGCCACTGCTTCCTGTCCTTGAGGCCTCTATGGAGTTTTGTGGCTTTAATATGAAAACTGGTAACCCTGAGGACAGGAAATGAGGGACAGCAATAAAACCGCGGATTAAAACTCTCCCCCACTCTATAAAAAATGGTTTATGTGTTGTGATCACCCTGGGAGTGATTTCCCTACTTCTTGTCTGGATATTCTCATATATGACACAGAGTAACAATAAATATCCAAGACACGTTATAACCCCTTACCACCCTGTCTAAAAATAGAATATTTTTTATATCCTGGCATGGCTTTAAACCTTTTGTTGATTCCTTTTGATATGCCTTAAAAGATACCTGAGTCATAAATAAAGACTATTCTGTTACTTATCTGGAGCTTCTCTCAACCCCCATAGTCTTGTAAGTTCCTTAAGGGGCCCATACACCTAACGATTTTCCCGCCGATACACAGCAGATTCGATCACTGTGATCGAATCTACTGTGAAATCGTTGCGCAAACGCAAACGATTGATTTCCGTCCGAAATCAATCGTTCCCGTCGAGCCGTCCGTGCGGAAGATTTTGCTCGATCGCCGGCAGTTCGGGAGTGCATCGATAGCGGCTTTCGAAAGCCTGATGACTGACGCAATACAGTGGCAAAACATCACCTGCTCCGCCAGCGCAAGTCCCCTGGTCTCCGCTGCTCCGTCTCCGCGCTGGGCTCCGAGTCCAGCAGGCTTCACTTCTTCCTGTCCCGGCAGGAAGTTTAAACAGTAGAGCGCCCTCTACTGTTTAAACTTCCCCGGACAGAAAGAAGTGAAGCCAGCCGGAACCTGGAGCCCAGCGGAGAAGAAGACAGTGGGGACATGCGCCGGCAGAGCAGATAATGTATGCGGGGGGGGAGGGCAGCGGCAGCACCACCACAGATTGTGATCGGTTTCATGCTGAAATCGATTCACAATCTGTTTGCAGTAAAGGCAGCCATACGATTCCTCTCTGATCAGATTCGATCAGAGAGGGATCTATCTGTTGGTCAAATCTGATGGCAAATCGTCCAATGTATGGCCACCTTTACTGTCGACCTGGTCCTCTTCCTCCAACTGCTGTGCTGCCCAGTAAAATCAGGGACTCCATCAAGTCGCGCACTACTTTGCATGGGCTCTCCTGGGTTTGCACTTCCATGACCAGTAGCATTTTGCGCATGTGCGGTTACTAGTCTTACCAAACTGTGCATGCGCAGAATGCTTCTGGCAGTTAGAGTGTGATCAAAGATGCACACCGCCTGGTCAGTGCAAGCCAAGTAGTGTGCAGCTTGGCTAAATCTCAGACTTGGCTGGGTCGAACAGTGGATCAAGGAAGAGGACTGGGAGGAAATCGAGAGACCTACAAGACTATGGGGGCTGGTAGAAGCCCCAGGTAAGTAAAAAAAACATTTATTTAAAAATCTTTATTTACGTCTCTGGTAACCTTTAAATATCCCAAATATTTAGTTTCAAAAGGTTTTTCTTGTATATTTTGTCAAATATCTACTAAATAGATACAGCATATTCTTAGGAGAAGCCCTCTACGGAGCTATAAACAAATATTCAGAGGATCTACAACCACAATGGCCTCAATTCACAAAAATTCTCATAAATTACTTTTTTTAATCTCCTTATTAATAAAAATAAACTTTCAGCGCATTTACAAGCAAAATAATCACTCAAAGTAAGTTGGTTCCTGATTAACTTCATTTCAATATTACTTTTCTTACCTTAAATATATTTTTTTATGCTCTTTGAGAGGTTAAAAATGTGACATAGATAAGGTGAAAACAGGTGAAAAAGCTTTATGAATCATGCAGATCTTAGATCTACTATCAACCACAATATTCTTTTTAGTGGCATAGCTATAAGAAATCCACCATCTCTTTAAGAAATGTATGGTAGATGAAGGCTTCTACTCAATTAACTTTTCTCCCAATAAATAATTTTTCATCTTACCTAGAAAATAACAATTAAGTACCTAAAAACCTAAGAAGGTAAAGTAACAGCAAACTTGCTTTGTGTATTTTTCTGGGGACTCCAATGAATGAGCAAGCAAATCATGGTCTTATGTTAAGATCTATCAGTAAGAAGTACGCTATGTAGGGCCACCCTCAGAGAGGTACAAAATATTCTTGTGTACAGTACTTGGGATCTGTCTGATGGGTTCCGGTAGCACAAGTTTGCTTTCCTACTGTGTAAACCTTCCCCCTTCTCGACACAAACACACTACACTCTGCGTTCCTCCATTTTTCCTTATCCTCCATGTACCCTGATCTGCTCCATGTTCCAGCCTTTTAGGTGGGCACGGAGCAATCAGAGTGTGACCCGGTCTTGTCAGTGGTCACACCGTAGTCTCAAGATTATTGATTGGTGGGGGGATGAAGACACATATACTTCAGGAGACTTAGGAGAGTGCATTTGAATGTAGGGACAATGGTTTGCGAGGTATGGTTGGGGTTGGGGCTTGAGACTGTATCAAGGGTCTTACAAGCAAGGGATGCTTCTTGAGCCATGATTACAACTTACCCTGCATGAATCCCCAGCAGTATTGATCCAGACCTACTGTATATCATAGGTTGGTGGTTGTTGTTACATGAACTGCAGTCAAACCAATAAAGTGGCTGAACTTTACCATGTGTAGACAGCAAATTTAGTGCAGACGGGTTCATACAGTCAGGTCCATACATATTGGGACATCGACACAATTCTTTGGCTCTATACACAACCACAATGGATTTGAAATGAAACAAACACGATGTGCTTTAACTGCAGACTGTCAGCTTTAATTTGAGGGTAGATTGTAAGCCTTCGGGCAGGGTCCTCCTCCTTATGTCTCCTACCTGTTCATGCACCTCCTTTACTGTACACCCATTCTTTGGATCTGAGTGAACTCCACTTGCCTAATCTCCATGCTCCCATCCAGTGACTGACTTAGGCCCGGTTCACATTAGCGGTTGTTTGCCAAACGGACCGGATGACCTGACCGGATCCGGATCGGAACCGTACGGTTCTGATCCGGATCCGATCCGGATCCGGTCAGGTTGCATCAGGTGTCCATCAGGATGCGATCCGGATCCGTTTGGCAAAAGTTCCGTTAAAAACAAAAAAAATGTTGGGGTCTGGGAGGTCAGCAGAAGGGGGACCTGTGGAATCAGGCCCTCTGCTGTTTAGCACTCACCTCCACCTCCGACATGCTGCCAACATCTCCGGATCCGGATCCAGCTGTGCTGCTCCACTCCAAAATGCTTGCCCATGTGTCCCCATCCAATATCGCCGCAACAATCCCCATAGGAAGTGGGGTAGAACATCCGGATTTCTCAGCCAGTGTGTTGTGCGCTCTCCGGTTCCCATTGGTTTGTATTGGCCGGATGGTGCAGTCCGGCTCCGCCCCGGATACGGCTGCCGGAGGAGCCGGATGAAAAAATAGCGCATGTTGGAACGGAGGCCGGAGTCCGGATCCGGCCCGGATCCGGTCCGGCTCCGGTTCGGCAGAACGGACGCATGTGAATGGACGCATAGGCTTTCATTGCTATGCCGTGCGTCCGTTCCGTCCGTTCTGCAAGCGGTGCGGCTCCGGCACGGCGATTCCGGAGGGCCACCGCAAGTGTGAACCGGGCCTAAGCATTACCTTGTACTCATACTGTGCTGTGTGATCTGGTTTTCTTGTATTCCTGTATTGTCATATTGCTGTATGTCACCCCTAAATATGGTCTGTAACCTTAACTAATGTCCAGCGCTGTGTAATATGTTGGCACTTTATAAATACAATAAATAAATATATAGCTGGGACCCCAGAATGAGGTTGCCTTGTTGCAGCTCTGCGAAACCCTCATTTCTATGGACACATGGAACCAACAATATCTATTAAAGGTTATTACGTATCTACTCATGTATAAGCCTAATTTTTCAGCACAAAAAATGTCCTAAACAATGACCGCCTTGGCTTGCAGTGGGATGCGAAAGTTTGGGCAACCTTGTTAATCATCATGATTTTCCTGTATAAATCATTGGTTGTTACGATAAAAAATGTCAATTAAATATATCATATAGGAGACACACACAATGATATTTGAGAAGTTAAATGGAGTTTATTGGATTTGCAGAAAGTGCGCAATAATTGTTTTAATAAAATTAGGCAGGTGCATAAATTTGGGCACTCTTGTCATTTTATTGATTCCAAAACCTTTAGAACGAATTATTGGAACTCAAATTGGCTTGGTAAGCTCAGTGATTCCTGACCTATATACACAGGTGAATCCAATTATGAGAAAGAGTTTTTAAGGGGGTCAGTTGTAAGTTTCCCTCCTCTTTTAATTTTCTCTGAAGAGTAGCAACATGGGGATCTCAAAACAACTCTCAAATGACCTGAAGACAAAGATTGTTCACGATCATGGTTTAGGGAAAGGATACAGAAAGCTGTCTCAGACATTTCAGATGTCTGTTTCCACAGTTAGAAACATATTGAGAAAGTGGAAGACCACAGGCACAGTTCAAGTTAAGGCTCGGATAGACAGAAGCGACGAATGGTGAGAACAGTCAGAGTCAACCCACAGACCAGCACCAAAGACCTACAACATCATCTTGCTGCAGATGGAGTCACTGTGCATCGTTCAACCATTCGGCACACTTTGCTCAAGGAGATGCTGTATGCAGAGGAAGCCTTTTCTCTGTCCACGGCACAAACAGAGCCGCTTGAGGTATGCTAAAGCACATTTGGACAAGCCAGCTTCATTTTGGAATGAGGTGCTGTGGACTGATGAAACTAAAATTTAGTTATTTGGGCATAACAAGGGGAGTTATGCATTGAGGAAAAAGACCACAGCATTCCAGGAAAAACACCTGCTACCTACAGTAAAATATGTTGGTGGTTCCATCATGCTGTGGGGCCAGTGCATGGACTGGGAATCTTGTCAAAGATGAGGGATTCATGGATTCCACTCAGTATCAGCAGATTCTGGAGACCAATGTCCAGGAATCAATGACAAAGCTGAAGCTGCGCCCGGGCTGGATCTTTCAACAAGACAACGACCCTAAACACTGCTCAAAATCCACTAAGGCATTCATGCAGAGGAACAAGTACAATGTTCTGGAATGGACATCTCAGTTCCCAGACCTGAATATAATTAAAAAATCTGTGCTGTAAATTAAAGAGAGCTGTCCTTGCTCGAAAGCCATAAAACCTGAATGAACTAGAGATGTTTTGTAAAGAGGAATTGTCCAAAATACCTTCACCCAGAATCCAGACTCTCAATGGATCCTACAGGAAACGTTTAGCTGCTGTAGTTTCTGAAAAAGGAGGATCTACTAAATATTCATTTCTTTTTTTTGTGGTGCCCAAATTTATGCACCTTCCTAATTTTGTTTAAACAATTATTGCATACATTCTGTAAATCCAATAAACTTATTTTCACTTCTCAAATATCACTGTGTGTGTATCCTATAATATAAGATACCTATATATGATATATTTAACTGACATTTTTTTATCGTAACAACCATACAGGGAGATTCTCACAATTAACGAGGTTGCCCAAACTTTCGCATCCCACTATATATGCGAGTCAGTGGAGCAAAATGGATGGTGAAGCAGGTTTTGTTACTGGCAGAGGAGTATAAGGATTGTGCACTGGTGATCCTTCTCTTGCCAGCTGGCTCCCTGCTGTGTCCCTGCCCTTCATCCACTGCAACATGGTATGCAGAGTGTGATGCCCAAGACTTCCTGTGTCCTCTGGCTTGTGGAGCAGAGCGTGCAAGCAACATGTAAGCGGTGACAATGATCGGGGATTCTTCCTGTGTGGCAATTTTTGTATCTCATATCTATGACGCCACCTAGTGGTGTCTTGAGACATCCTTGGGGCACATTTGGCTATGGGGAAAGGGGCAGACTTGTACTGGGGGCACATCTAGCTACTGTGGAGGGAGCTTATATGTGAGTCAATCACTTTTTCCTGGTTTCTGAGGGAAAAGTGTGTGCCTCAGCTTATACTCGAGTCGGCTTATATGCGAGTATATACAGTATGTATATCTGCTGTCTTCATGTGGGTTTGTATTGAGGTATCCTTGTTGATTACAAGCAAACAGTTTATTAGCGCCAAGGAAATAGAACACATGATCGCTGCCGAGAATTAACAATGTCCAAAGTCCACAAAATTAGTATTAAGAAGTCAGCGCAGATCAAAGAGGAATAAATACAGTCAATAAAACTTCACCACGGTGATATTCCAACCTCACATGGTCTCGTGGCCAACCATCACCAGAAAAGAGTAAGAGGGGCTTACCAGCTTCCAACAACCCACATTATAAGGTTGTATGTCTCGCATTCAGTGGTAATCCTAACGAACCTTGAGCAGATATGGATCCAAACTTCCACCGCTCCCTCACTCCAATATATGGTATGGTATCCAGGAAGGCCAATATATAAACACAACAAAAAACTGCAACTCTAAGTGTAAACCGTTTATTGTAAAAACAATTGTTATAGACCGTAAAAACAAGATAAAAACAAAGACTTACATACGGGCCCAGGAACTGGGAGCCCCTAATAAAAACTTGCGCGTGTAAGCTGGTCCACAGCCAATAAGACATTAAAGTCTTCTTTCCGACCGGTTTTGCAATCTAGCGTCATCAGGGAATCAAGAGCCCAGGCGGCTGGCACCAAATTTATAGCTTTCTAAAGGAGGAAGGGGTGGACCTGAAGATCCCTCCCAAGACCTTACTAGTTGATAGTCTGTCAGTAGATAAGGATAATCTATTCATCCCAGATTAACCAAAAAACAATGTGCAGAAAGACCTATGCAATAGAATACACAGCAATTGTGCTAACAGTGCCCAAATAAGTCTTCTAAGTGAAACAGGATTCCATATAAAATGGATAACACATAAAAGAGAATCCACATTACTCCAAAATAAGTGTAGCGTGGATCGAGGAGGGAGGCCCTAGAGCTGCGAAGCCGCACTCGCCTTGGTGCGGACTGCGCAGCCGCGGCCTCCTCTAGCGGCCATATTTGAGGAGGCAGGAGAGCCCGGGCTGGGGGGTCGGGGTCCGGCCGGAGGGAGGACAAGCAGTGGGGACCCGGCGGAGCTGCACGGAGGGCGCGGATGGCGTCCTCCGTGCCTTCAAACGGCATACAGGTACAGACCTTTTTTTACGGATTTGGGCTCGTAAGTCCTTTAAACATGACTCATCCCATGACTAGATCACGCACTGCCGTGATTTAAAGCAAACCTGAACTCAGAACTTCCTCTGTGCTTTAAAAGATAAGCAACAGCATAATAACCTTTAAAGATAAACATTTATTTGTTACAGCTGATACAAATCCTGCAATAAATCTGCAGTGTGTCTACTTCCTGCTTTCATGAAGCAGACATATGGTTAACATCCTTTGTTTACAAATTAGCCACTCTGCTGAGGCTGCTGTGCTGACACAGCTGAGAGTTCAAATTACAACCTGTAACTAGTCACAGATGAGGGGGAATTCGACAGGCTAAACTCTCTAACTACATACAGGGTGCATTTCTCTATGTTTTCCTTTTGTCCTGTGCAAGAGTTCAGGTCCACTTTAAAACCCAGAGTGGTACTGAATCCTTAATAATTTGCCTTTGTTTAAAGAGGCACTCCTCCCCTTAGGCCTGGAACCCACTAGCAGCACATTCTAAACACCAGTGATTTGTAAAGCTCTTGTTAATGCAATGCTATGGGGGATTTTTTTTAAATCACATCCCTCAAGCATTTCATGAGCAAGAGCTTTTCAAATCACAAGTGCTCAGAAAAGGCTTAGAAAAATGCTGCTAGTGGGTTCCAGGCCTTACAGCTGACGTATATCTGTTTGACTGCAGAAAGCAAGATTAGTGAATTTTCCATCTGCTGAGATTCTTCTGCGACTTGGAGAGACTTCTGTGAAATGTGCGTATTTCTGCTCTGTCACTTGTCAGGAGGAGTTTTCGACATCCCATGTTCTTATTTTAAATTTCCTAAGAAAGCTGCCACCCTCTTTCCAGCATTTGAAGCCTTGATTACTCACAGTTTACATATGGATTTCAGAATGAGCAGAATCACAGCCTCTCCATCTGGAGGTGGCTTGGCTTGCCCCTCAGAGCATTGTACAGCTCATGGCGCCACGCGGTGGTAAACTTCAGAACAACCACAACCCTTGGGGATGACTGCCAAAAACTCCCAGTTTGTACACAGGCCAAGTTTGCTCAGGAACCAGACCAAGAATAAGGTGAGTTCGCTAGCAAAGGCATCCAGCCACCCAGGCAGTGAAAATACAAGTTTGTGTTGAACACTGAAGGAGAAAAGTGGATTATGCATTATTTAGGCTAAGATAAAACATTTAAAACGAACCCATCATTGTAACATTTTCATATGGAAAATAGAGTTTACTTATAATGTTGTTATGTTTAAATGCTAACATTCTGTATTGCATAGTTGTTGTATACAGGTTTTACATATATTCCTTTTATGTAGGTTTTTATTGTTTCCTATTAGAAAAGTAGACATTTCCACATGTATTGTATGTATTGTGTTAAAAAGAAGTGATTTTTTTTTCTTTCATTTTTTTTATTTATTACTATTACCTTTTTTTTCTTTAAAGCACTTTTCATTTTTAATCTGGGAAATATTAAAAGTAAATGCTAATGGGCTTTAGGACATAAACCTGACATATCAGTCGCTACAACATTTAATAACATGTCTGAAAGCTCTTTCTCCTCTTTACAATGCTTATTATGGAAATATTGCCTAAGCATCAGAGAAGAAAAGAATGGAATTCCTCCATGATTTGTATGAGAGTGTGCAAAGGGTTAATCGATTTTCTTCCTGAATATGAGAAGAGCTGATTTTATAAACACTTTTATAAATGCTTGATGCCCCTTGCACACTGCGTTGCACTGCAGTACATTTCCCAGTTGCAAGGGCCATTCTAGTCTATGGAGACTTGTAGACATCACATAATGCAACGCTGCGTATCCAAATCGCAGCAATGCCGGCACAAAGGCTGCAGCATGTTACTGCATGATCCATGCTTACCGCGCTGATTATGCTGTAATACAAGACAGTGTGCACTACGAGAGCGCAGTGCAACGCAGCATGTATGCGAAGACAGAGAATCCCAGTGACGTACTTCCTGCCCAGCACAGCACCGTGGTGCAAGGTCACATAAGGTCTAATTTCTGTGGTATCGCAAACATCAAGTGTAAAACCGGAAAACATTTTGTCAGGTTTCCATTGCTATCTGTATCCCTGTTGACAATATTTACCTCAACTCCTTTCTTATGGAATTGTGCTCCTTCCATGCGAATGGCTGTACTGCATCCTTGCCGTGCAGTTCAGCCACTGATCTGCTGGGTAGAACATGCACATGCAACCTGGTCTAATGTATTGCAACTCAATGGCAGCATTTGTAACTACTTGCGTTTCAATGATTGGCACACGGTGCAGTTACTCCACAGTAGAAGATCCTGCATGTCATGTCAAGTGGAAGGGGACATAGCATGTCAAGATCCATGGGACCAACTCATTACTTTAGAGGATCTTCCAACCCTAGTTTATGCCCTCATCACATCACAGCTGGACTTCTGCAATGCACTCTATGCAGATCTTCCAAATAAAGACCTACACTGACTACAATTAGTATAGAATTCTTCTACAAGGCTGTTAACAAGCCAATCCCGCCATTGCCACATAACCAGGGCCGGAGCTACCATAGGAAAAATGGGCAATTGCCCCAGGGCCCCAGAGCCTGTAGGGGCCCCCAAGGTGTCCCTCCTCCATCTTAACTGTTGCTCTCCAGGGACTCTGCAGAGTCTGTTAAGTTGAGAGGTGATTGGGGGAGGGTCAGCAGCCAGCTCAGGGGCCCAGGAGGGAAATTTGGCTGCAACAAAGCGACTCTAATGACGCTTTTTGGGTGGGGGTATCTGTTGGGGGGGCCCCAGGCTTATTTTGCCCTAGGGCCCAATAGTTACTTGAACCGCCCCGCACATAACACCAATCCTTTGCTAACTTCACTGGCTACCCTTAAAATGGAGAGAATTCTATTCAAAATTGGCATGCTATATTCAAATCTCCTAATGATTTAGGCCCGAATATCTGAAGGATTTGTTGTAACTGCATCACACCTCCCACAACCTCAAATCAAAAGGGTCCAATAACTTAACCACCCCCTAGAGTTCAACTAAAACCCATTGGAACCAGAGCTTTCTGTCATGTTGCTCCTACCCTGTGGAATGCCTTGCCAGATCCAATTCCAAACAAGACAGCTCCAGCCCTGGAGGCATTTAAATGAAAAACCATGTGTTTAGTCTGGCCTTTTTTCCCCCATACACATCACTAAGTACTGATCTGAGACAAGCTTATGCACTTTGGGTCTAGGAGAAAAGTACTTTCCAAATGTTTTGTTGTGAAAAAGTGTAACTGTGAAACATGTTCTCCTTCTTCATGACATTACATATTTTTCACACTGGATTGTAAACAAAATGCCTTATTAGATAAGTGGTACATAAGTTTTTGTTTTATTTACACTCCTTCGACTTCTATATTTATTTATTTAAAAATAAGTGTCTTCCATATCTCCCAAGTGAGAAAGTAATAGCCCCATTAATCAACCACAACAACAGTTTTAATTGACAGATAAAGCTGACTGAAAGTTTCCACTTTCTATTAAAAGTAGTTTAACACTATATCAAAATGTACACTGAATAAAGTCTCCAAAAAGTTTCTAAAAGAAGACATGCCATGGCCAAAGGAAATTTCGGAAGAGATGAGAAAAAAGTTGTTGAAATATTTAAGACTGGAAATTGTTTTAATGTGATTACTAAAGCTCTGGAACTCCCTCAAACCACAGTGAGAGCCTTTATTTCCAAACGAAGACAACTTGGAACAGTGGTAAGTCCCAGGAGTGTCCATCCTGCCAAAATTACTCCAAAGCCACAGCAAAAGCTCATCCAAGAACTGAAAAAACCTTCCCAAAAGAACATCCAAAGAACTTCAGGCTTCTCTAGCCTCAACTAAGGTTAGTGTTCATGACTCCATAAAAAGAAAGTGACAGGGAAAAAAATGAAATTTGTGGGTGTGCAGCAACACGGAAACCACTGTTATCCAAAAGTAACATCATTGCATGTCTTACATTTGAAGGAAAACACGTAGATTATCCGCAAGTCTTTTGGGACATTTACAGCCAGACAATCCAAAATTGGGACTTTTTGGTCAATACGGGTCTTCTTATGTCTGGTGTGAAGCAAATATAACATTCCACATTCAGATTCCATTTACAGTTTGTTTGCTGCCCTTTATTTTGATGGACTTAACAGTGTACCAAAAATGGACAGGTTGAAGATTGCAATTATTTTCTTTTTGTCCACTGAGTTACATTGCAGAAAAGTCTTTAATCAAGCAGGACAGAATCAGACACACCACCTTGAATCCAGGTCAGGTTGACCTGGTTTCTGGTGCATAGTCCTCTGGTGATTCACCACCTCCACCAATATTTAGAACAGCAAAATCAAACATGAGGCAGCACTAAACAGGCTTTCAAAGTTTATATGTTTCAGAGTCCAACCCCTTTATCAGGAGTCCAACAGTGACTTATATATAACATACAAGTTATATATAAAAAGACAGTCCCAATCACCTAGATCATGTGACCAAAGTCCTACTATTCACTCCTTAAAGAGAACCAGAGACAAAGCACCCTCATGTATTAAACCATATATATCAATGGGAACATGACACCTACTCTGCTCTTTCTTTCATTCTTCTCTGCTAAATCTGCATGTTATCAGCTCTGATAAGAATCCAGGACTGAGCATTCAGTGTGAGAAAACGCGGAAAAGCCGCCGCAAGTATTCAGAGTAAGGCGGCTGATTCCACGTTCGGCATGACGGCTTGCGCGCATGGACCTGCATCCATTAGACTGACGGAGCGCGGAGAAACCGCCGCATGCCCAGTGAACAAGGCGGCGGATTCCGCGTCCGACACGGAGGTTTGCACGCATGGGCTTGCCACTAGCAGTATGGCCAAATGCGGGGAAACCGCTGCATGCTCTGACAGCGGTGCGGCTGGCCCCGCGTTCAAACCAACAGACGCATTACAACACATGTCTGGTGTGGCTGGGACGGTGTAACGATCTGCTCGGCAGCCTTTTAATCATTATTCAGGTCATTATTCATTTTGCATGCCCAGAAGTGGTCCCTGAAAGTCTTGATCTTGATGGGTGTCCTCGTAATTCTGAATCCGGAATTGTCATTGGTTCCATGGGGGTTCTTGGTAATTCTCCATGTGAGCCTGGTGATTGTTCTGCCCTCTTGGGATCTCTGTGGAGCTTCAAAAGGTTCTGGGAGATTCCGGGAGAGATTTTGCTTGGTCCCCTGGATAAGATCAACGGTGGCTTTTGTGTTGTAAGGGACACTTCGAACAGGTATTGTGGCAGGTTTGGTATTTTCGGACGCTCTTTGGAAGGTGGTGGGTATTGTCTGGAGGGTGTCGATGGCTTTTTCTCTGGTATCCACAGTCCTGATGGGTGTTACGCTAAGACTGGTAGTACTGATGGGCATGTTTCGGTGGCTTCTGTTTCCGATGAGGTCGGTTTCGGGTGGACTGACTCTGGAATTGGACCTTGTCGGGCTGCCCCGACCTTCATGAGTCTTCAGTTAGAGTTTTTTGGTAACGCCAGTTTTGAAAGACGTCTGGAATTCGTCCCTAGAGGGGGGGGGTACTGTAACGATCTGCTCGGCTGCCTGCGCAGGCAGGCAGCCTTTTGATCATTATTCAGGTCTGCATGCTGCAGGACTCTGGAAAGAAGACCTTCTGTCAGTTTTGCAGCTTGTGCTTGCTGAGGAATTTGCATACGTTGTCATGCAAATTGCCTGGCCACATTCATTGGAGGCGTGTACTATAAGTACTATGTGTGTCCCACAATGCTTCGCTGCTCATAGAGGTTTGTTCCTGCTGGACTCACCTGGAGTGTCAGCCACTGCTATCTTAGTATAGTTCATTCTTGGGGAGTGCTCCTTGCATTCCTAGTTAGTGCAGTCAGTTTGTGTATAATTTGTACTGCCTATTCTGTCCTGTCTTGTCTGTCGCGATTGCGCTGTCACCAGCGGCGGTTGATAGCGAATCGCTCTGTCTTGTTTGGATCGCACTAGCCTCTAGCGGTAGCGGCTGTGGATCCTTCTGATCTAGTTCCTGGAGTGTAAGCTGGAGCAGCGGTTGCTACCAGCTACCTCATCTGATCTGTCTTGTTTAGATTGCACTAGCCGCTAGCGTTAGCGGCTGTGGATCTTTCTGATCTGTGTTCCTGCTTGGATCACACTTGCTCTGGCGGAAGAGCGGTGGATCCTTTCTGCCTAGTTCCTGTTTCTCGTTTGTCTGTCTTGTCTGATACGGGCGCTTGCTGTAGGCTCGATGAGGTAACCGTTAAGCAAGCGTTCACGTTCTTTGTTTCGTGTTTGTCTGTTGATGGTTAGTTAGGCGTGCTTGTCTCTATTGTGCTTATCACGTGGAGACCGCGCATAACCGCGTGCACTGTTGCGAATGAGTGCGGTGTTCGCGGTTAGCTAGCGTTTATTATTTTCCGTATCTTCTCACTGTATGATTTGCTGTGCCTTTGCTATCCTCGTATTCTGTTCTGATCTGCCTTGTGTCACTTCTGGCAATCGCCGTTCTTGGCGGTTGCGTTTCTGTTTCGCACCTGCTGTTGTGTGTGCGCGGTTGCGGGGTGGCGACTAGATTGGCGCACACACATACAACCTGTCCCTTTGCTCGTTCTCATTCGCAATCGCTTCTCTTGCGATTGCGTTCTGCGCTTCGTACAATTCCTGTCTGGCATTTGTGGAGGTACAGAGGATTGGTTCCTCTGCACACCCCAGCGCCATCTGCCGACAGGAATTTCCCTCTACTGGTGCTTACACCAAAAGCTGGGTTCTAGTATCTTGACACGCTTGTGGAGGACCTCCGCAGTGTCAGCGCACATCTTTGTGCGCTGAACACGGAGATATCCCACAATCATTACAGACGGATAGTCCACACAGGTTCAGAATGACGCGCGCTGAGAGGCAGAGCCTTTATGGCAGTCAGAAGGGTGTCAGCTGATCCAGCCGATCAGCTGACGATTCTATCAGTTTTCATTGGTCCAGCACTTAGGGGAGGCGCTGGAGAGCGCTGGTGTATATATACTGGGTGCTGGTCATTTCTCTGGTTTCTGGCGTTGCGATCACTACGTGGTAGCACTCAGTCAGTATCTGTGATATTATCTGTGTTATTATCTAGACCAGTTGCTGGGTGTTGATGATCAAGGACCTCACACCTCAGTCTAGGGAAACTGTATATTATCTATGTTATTATCTAGACCAGTTCCTAGGTGTTGATGATCAGGGACCTCACACCTCAGACTAGGAATTACCATCTAGTTATTCTTAGACCAGTTCCAGGGTGTTGATGATCAAAGAGCTCACACCCAAGACTAGGCATTGTTGATTATTTGTTATGACCTTCTGCTTTCCTGACTACTCTTCTAATCTCAGATTAGGTACTTCGCTATATCTGATACTCGGTTACTGAACTCTGCTTGTATTAGGATTCCACATCTGTCTCCTGTCTCTGTCCCTGATCTGTCTGTTTGTTGCCGACCCGGCATGCCCGACCTCGAGAGCTATCTCCTCAGTCAAGAGATAGCTCACAGACCTGGGGGTGACACCCTTCCTTGGTGTCACTCACACTCTGTCCTTCCTACTCTTAGCCTGACCCCTCCCTCGGGAGAGTCTCAAGCTTGCGGAAGGAACGTGTTACTGTGCAGTACTCCTTACTGCTGGGCACCTGCTCCTCAGGTGTATTCCTCAAAGTATTCCTGTTGCACCAAACACTCTTATTACCCTGGTGTCCAGAGGTTAGAGATATATCTGATTAACGGTGATACTGCAGATCATCAATAATCGGGTATATATCTGTATTCTTGGTGATACTGCAGATCACCGGTAATCAGATCCTCTTTGTGTTACACTGATCATTACATTCAGTCTAGCTTTGCCCCGAATGATTATAGCTGAGTCAGTTTCTGTGATGTCTTTTCAAGCCCAAGTCTGCCACCTTGTGGCTCTGATTTCCTGCTATGTATCCTCGTAGCAGGAAAGCAGAGCCTAGAGGGGGTGGGCTTGGGCTTGAAAAGACATCACAGAAGACTGACTCAGCTATAAACATTCGGGGCAAAGCTAGACTGAATGCCAGTCGGGGATTCTTATCAGAGATGATAAGCAGCAGATTTAGCAGAGAGGAATGAAACAAAGCGCAGAGTAGGTGTTTACTGTCATGTTCCCATTGATATATATGGTAAAATACATAAGGGTGCTTCGACTCTGGAACTCTACACAGCAGCACTACATATAAGTGTCTACCCACACAATCTGAGGAACAAATATTATAGCATAAATAAACATAGTGCAACATATAGTTTTTACATAATGTGGGGAATCACCTCAAAGCATAAAGCTAATTGACATCCTGCACCCTCCTGTGAACATGGACAAAGACATCTTGAATTCCACAACTTCCCAGGAAAGCTGCAAGTCACATAAAATGTTCCACCCCATCCTTCCTCCTTAAGCATGTTCTGCCACAGGAAATACATTCAAAATTTGCTCAAGAAAAAGGCTTTGTCCAAAATTTATATGTGGAAGAAGCAGGAGTTAGGCACTGTCATCCACCCATACTGTATTCCAGCAATAGAAATCACGCATAATAAATACAGAAATGGCGCAACCACGTATGAGTAATATGGAGTGGGCAGGGCCGGATTTCTGGTAAGGTCACAAAGGCCCGAGACTTGGGCAGTTGCGCCTGAAAATGAAAAAGGGTTTCTAAAGAGGGGCTGAAAATAAATGGGGAGCAATACATGAAAAAAGGAAAGTGATACCTAAGAGAGCTGTTCATGAAAGAGAGGGGTTGCTGTACATGGATGATACACATGGGAGAGGGGGCTGCTGTACATGGATGATACATATAAAGGGGGGGGGGTGTACATGGAATGGGAAGGGTACTGCTGCCCATTAAAGGGGAGCCACAAAATACTTGGCCTGGATGCTCAAAAAGTATAAATCCGGCCTTGGGGGTGGGTGCAAGGGACAAATTGATCATTCCATTCAGCATTTCACATCCTGAGAAACTTGCACCCATCCATATGTGAATAAGTTTCTAAGGACACAAAATAGGCAATGTACCACCCCACTTGTTCCCTTCACCATCCCCACACCACTCACTCCCAGCCGATGGGCTTCCGTGTTTATACCTATTTTGGAATAAAGTATGGCTGAATGATAGTGCCTTTCTCCTGCTTCTTCCGCACATTAATAGTAATCTGTTTACCTACCTTACATTTGGAGCACATCTAATTAAGCTGCCATCCAGAAGGTCCATAGCAAAGAGGTGAGATGGATCATTTTTAAAACAGCTCCTATCAGCTATACAAATAAGTACCATACACTACCTTCCACGTGTATACTTAGGCCACAATTACATTTTGCATACACAAATAATTCAGTCTTCTAGCTTGCCTTCCCAGTAGGTCACCTCAAGGACCAACTCATCCTCCTTGAGTAACCAATATAGTGACTAATGGTCATACATACTTCCTACTTAGGTTGCCTAAAATGGCCATTCAAGATCTTTTCAAGCACCTTTTTCTAGTGTTTGTAGGTGTTCTCCAACATCTACCAAAACAGGTTAGTAATTAGACATGCAGGTAAATTATGCTTAATTACTGTTGAGGACTACCGCAGGTGTGAACAGTTTGTTCATCCTCATTGCTCTGCTTTCCACAGAGCAGAACACCGTTGGGCCTCAAAGCCAAATAGAGTTTTCATGCAGTGATTTCTCCAAAATTGTCATTAGAAACTATCTGCAAAGGTTTATAGTATGCACAGGCCTTAACTGTTGGTCCATCCAGCATGGTTATATAAAAAAGAGCATGCAGTCACATTCTATCCCACAGAATTCCTTTGTTAGTGGTCATGACCTCAAACTCCTTTGTAAAGTTCTATGTTTCTTTATCAATTACTGGCAGTTATTCCAGCAGTTTAGCAGGTGGCACAGAGCTAATGCTATTCCAGGATTTCAATCCCCATATATAAGGAAAACCACCAGAAACCAGCCTAGAAGTACTTTTCTCAATCCTCTGCTCGATGTTGGGTGGTGACCTACATGGAAGATGAGCCAAAACACTAGGCAGGACTCTGTGCATCTACACAATTGATTAGTGCAAATACCCCCAAGAAAATTCCTTTATGTTTCTCTGGCTGTATGAAATGTGAGTAATTTCAATAGACGACTGCAGAGACATTCCATGTTATATGTTCCTTATGCCACAAAATAGCCTTTTCTTTTCTTGTAAGCTGAAAGCTTGTGATATGCCAGTTATCTTATAACTTCTACATGAAGACATTCCTCAAATGTACAGGAATAGGCACAGGAACCCGCAGCACACCATAAAGAGATAAAATCCCGAATTCTTTATTGGTACATCCAAAAGACAGGCTGGCAGCTGACGTGTTTCAGACACACAGGTCCTTAGCCATAGCTCACCAGAAAAAAAGACAGGAAGTGACATATATACAGAAAATTCCTCCCATTCAGGGCTGAACCAGACACCTGAATGGCAGTTAATCGGACCAACTCCTCAGATATCAGAAAAAGCAGACAGACACACAAGTATATATGTAGGAGCTTTTGATGAAGTAATGGTCTTGATGACCAAACCAATTTGAGCAAAAGGATTGCAACATACATCCTAATTAGTACTGATACTCTTTAATGTTTGGATCCAAATATATGTTTGGATCCGTAAATATATTTTTAAGTTTCGTAAATGTTAAGAGTAGTTACATAGTTTGGTTGAGAAAAGACATTCAACCATCAAGTCCAATCAGAAGAAAAAATAAACACCGGTAAATAAAAATTAGGTAAGTTTCTGTCTAGCACCCTCACGCATCGCAGTTGATCCGGCGGATCGTTGGTAACCAGTCTTATCTCCCGAACGATAGTCTGTACACACGTCGGATTTGACGCGAAAACGTCCGAACGACGGAACGTTCAAACGACGGGTCGTTCGCTAAAATCCGACGTGTGTATGGGCCTTTCTGCTAGGGATCCCAGTAATCCGTCCAGTCAGCACAGGCGCAGTCTGGCTGCATGCTCTCGCGGCCTGGAGCATTCTGCGCCTGCATGATAGGGTGGACGCAGCCGAGCGACGCATGTGCAGTACGCCGTGGGACCTCTAGCAGAAGATCCAGGCAGTGGAGGAGGACAGCGAAGGACCAATCGGCGTGAAGTGGGCTCAAGGAAGCCCTAGGTAGGTATACTATCTAACTTTTATTTGATCTCAGGTTTCCTTTAATATGTTACATTTTATATAATAAAATCATATCATGATGGGACAGATTTACCCAAGAGTTGCTATAGTTGCTTTTGTGTAGAACAGCCATTAATACAAAGCAATGTATACTTATACACTTTCCGTATTGAATCAATTTTTTATGAACACCTTAGCCCAAAAATCTGAAAAAGTGCCCCCCCATTTCAAAAATCCTAAAACATAAAGGGCTTGATTCACTGTAACGTTTGCGGAATCGTTTTCGTGGTCAGCGCACGAGATGCGCACTGACACAGCGAAAACCTTCCACAAGCGTATAATTGGGTGAACCCAGGCTAGGTGCAATGCACCAGCAGAGGGCAATTCCCACCGGCAGATGGCGCTGTGGAGTGCAGACGAGTACAATCGCTGCACGGCCACAGATGCCAGATGGGGATTGTACAGATCAAGACAATGCGGGGCTGAACAGCCCATGAAGAGAAAGAGCACAGGGACAGGACGAATGTGTGTTCACCAATCTAGTCGCGACCCTGCGACGGTGAACACACATCAGCAGAAACAAAAGTAGGAACGCGATCAGAAGTGACACAAGACAGACTAGAACAGAACACAAGAGGAGCAAAGGCACAGCAAATAATACAATGAGAATGATAAAGAAAATAACAAACGCTAACTAAACGCGAACACCGCACTCATTCGCAACAGCGAACGCGGTCTCCGCGTGTTAAGCACAACAGAGACAAGCACGCCTAACTAACCACCGACAGACAAACACGAAACAAAGAACGTGAACGCTTGCTTAACGGTTTCCTCACCAAGCCTACAGCAAGCGCCCGTATCAGACAAGACAGACAAACGAGAAACAGGAACTAGGCAGAAAGGATCCACTACTCTTCCGCCAGAGCAAGTGTGATCCAAGCAGGAACACAGATCAAAAAGATCCACAGCCGCTAACGCTAGCGGCTAGTGCGATCTAAACAAGACAGATCAGATGAGGTAGCCGGAAGCAACCGCAGCTCCAGCTTACACTCCAGAAACTAGATCAGAAGGATCCATAGCCACTAACGCTAGAGGCTATTGCGATCCAAACAAGACAGATCAGATGAGGTAGCCGGAAGCAACCGCAGCTCCAGCTTACACTCCAGAAACTAGATCAGAAGGATCCACAGCCACTACCGCTAGAGGCTATTGCGATCCAGACAAGACAGATCAGAAGGGGCTACCAGTAACTACCGCAGCGCTGGTTAGCACCCCAGACAAACAGAACGATTTCCTGTCGACCACCGCTGGGACAGGACAATCGTAACAGACAAACAGATATGCAATCCTAACTGCACTAGGGAAACTGCCTAGTGCAGTCCTAAGAATTACTCTAAGATAACTTTAACAAGAAGTAGCATGGCTGACACTCAAGGAGTGTTTACTACAAACCCTGAAGGAATGACCAGCAAAGCATTCTGGGAGCAGAAAGCTCTTATAGTGCCAGTCCTCAAAGGAGGCAGGCAGGGGATTTGCATAACGAATGTATGCAAATTCCTCAGCAGCAGATCAGACCAGAAACTTGCAATGGAAAAACAGGTCTCTCTTCCAGAGACCTGCAGCCCACAGACTAGAGGAATGGTCAAACAGCTGTCTGCCTGTGCAGCCAGCTGAGTGGATCATCACATTCACTAAGACAAATAGCATGCCTTTTCAGAGTTAACACGCCTTATCAGAGTAGCATAGCGAGCGCTACGAACTTATGCCTGCTAAGTAGCAATGACAAGAGCTCCACTCTCGTCATTGCCACTCGTAAGGCATGTTATTTGTCTTAGTGAATCAAGCCCAAAAACGCTAATGTGCATACCAGACTTTTAGTGAGTGTTGTCCTCAATCTTGTGGTCATAGGTTCTGGAGTGTTTTCTTCCTTACTGAATATGGTGGGTGCACAGACTGTCCTTGCTTTGGTCATCGCAAAGTACTGTGGACCAGCATCTAAAACTTAATAACTTTAAGTTATTAAGAACTTCTTAAAAGGTTGTGTACAGTAAATACAGTGCATGAAGTATGACGAGTCAGATCGTGCACAGCATTTTCAAGCTCACAACATACTCTAGCAGTGATACACATTAGTGGAGCTTTAAAGCTCCCTGTCTAAAATACCCACCAATCAGAATCCATGACATTGGCGGTCCTAATGGAAAACGCGAATGCCTGAGACATCAATGGTTGCAATGTTATTGACGCGCTTGTTTGAGGATTTTGTTGTTGGAACAAGCTCCGAAACGCTGTGCGTCGCTCTGACCCGGGCCTGACTATTAGAGTCCAGTTGATCTTGGCACCAGTGATTGGTGTGGGTACTCCCAGGTTATGGAGTCTAAGTGAGAACAGATCTTCACCACCGCATCCCACAAGGGTTGTTGCAGTTCCACCCCTAATGGGCGGCCAACTACCTTTCTGCCTGGTGCCCACCAGATCACAACCCCTAGGACTTTCCCACCAGAGATGAGAAGAACAGGAGGGGTTACCTTGCCATAAGGGAAGGAGAAAGAGAAGCAATGTGACAGGACTGAAATAACAATAAAGATTCGGTATAAAGTGTAATCAAAATATAAAGATACTTTATTAATATCAAAAATTGGGATTGGGGATGTGGTAATTAAAAACTATGGAAGGAAGTTTGCGGAGTCAACATATGCAATATATATGGCCGGCCATACACTCCAATAGACCACACACTACATCCACTCATGCATACCCCCATACAGCCTAATAAATCTCAGCGCTGAGATACTTATCACAGGAGGATCATATAGCAAAGTCCATAAGACTACTGACGTCTCTTCAAGGTTAGTAACATACAGGTGATTAGTTGTAATCCATATGAAAGTTCATTATATATATATATATATATGACAGCTGTTAGCAAGCTTCAACAATGATCAGGGATGCGTGCACAGCGTAATGATAAAATGGATAGATCTCACCAATATCGCCAATGTCTCATAGAACCTCCGCAGCGCTGCTTCCCACTGCTGCTATACTGATGGGGAATGCATGTTCATCTTCGGGGGCCCCCCTTCCACCAGGTTGCCATATATATGGAGCTGTTAGCAGGGCGCAGCGTGGAGCTGGGGCTGGCTGGCGTCCCAGCTCAATTCAGATCCCGATCTTCCACGAACTTCCGTGTTGGAGCGCCCGTCCTACTGCCCGCAGGGGCTCCTGGGTAGGGTAGTTCCCTTGTAGTGGGTGGTTTGGATGGCCACACGTTGCGTTGGCTCCGCCCACCGACGCGTTTCACGCTATGGGCGTTTCTTCAGGGTGTCGTTCCCTCCTTCTGTGCATCTATTTGTATCAGGCCACGACCTCCTCCCTTGCCAACCATTGGTCAGTGCTCTCCATGGCAACAGCCGTCTCCAGGATTCAACAGGGGCAAACACAGATTCAGGAACTAGTAAATAGACACGTTCTTACTGCGCTTGTCAATTAGACACTATATATAGAGTCACTTCAGTGACAGGACTGACTGGCAGAATCAGCTTGACTGGACTGGCACGACAGGACTGGCTTGGGAGGACTGACTGATGTGACAGGACGACTGGCAGGACAGCTTGATTGACAAGGGTGTCTAACAGGACAGAGGAACTGCATGGCATGCTGTGGCTGCCAAGATATAACGGCACTGGGCACTTGATTGTTTAAATACCCTGACCTACGCGGCAGTGCTGAAGCCATGCCACCCAATGACGTTCAAAAGGGTTATGAGCGTGCACATACCTAGTGAGACGTGGTTGTGCCTCTCTTTCCTGAGCACACCATTCCCGGAAGTATGCCGTTATGGTGCGCACCGATAATTGAGGCGCTGAATCCCGACAATGGTAAGTGTGACATCGGCATCTTTAATGCATTGTAGTTATACAGCCTATTAAGATGTTCTACTGTTTTTAAGAAGATGTAATAAAAGTTATTTGCATAGACCTCTTGCTGTTCCAAGAGAGGTCTGTGCACCAAAACCCATCATTGCTAAACACTCCATGACCCATTTGCAATTAATTTTTTCTCCTGAGTTTTCCCCTAGGTGATATTTTCACACTTTGTCAATAAAATGCCCTTTGAACCACCAGTAAGCAAAAAAATACTGAAAATTATTTTGTTACTACTTTTTCAACCATTTTTGGTACCTTTTCAATTGCAAAATGCTGTAGTTTAAAGAAAATCGGTAATACAAAAGAAGACACCCCTGGGGGGCACTTACCTCAGGAGGAGAAAGCCTCTGGATCCGAATGAGGTTTCCCCATCACCCTCTGGTAGCCTCTGAACACCATGTGCAGCAATGTTTACAATCGAGCTCCTGCACAGCCACAGTGTCTGCTTTGCGATTGGGTTTGGCCAGAAATAGCTGAGCCTGATAGGGCCCGATCTACGTACAGGTGACTCGCGCCTGCGTAGTAGAGTAGACCCAATCAGGCTCAGCTATTTCCACCCGAGCTGATCGGAAAACTGATACTGCACAGATTGTAAATATTGCCACATGCTACTGCGCACAGGTTGTTGTCCATTGTTGGGGGATTTATGAGGAAGCCAGCACTGGATCCAGTGGCATAGCAATAGGGGGCCCTTGGGTCAGAGGAGAAACGAGGGGCCCTCCCTCAACCTCAGTATTAGATCGCTATTGGTCATGTGCTGGTAATAATCACTTTTATAATGCTTTGAATAGCAGTAATCATTAACAAACTGTTCCCCATCCCCTTCTTACACCTCTGACACTGTAGTTGCCATTGGCAGGTTTTGGTGCCACGTATCAATAGTTATGTATAGAGTGCTTGGGGGACCCCAATATAAAACTTGCACCAGGGCCCATAGCTCCTTAGCTACGCCACTGACTGGATCCCCAAGGCTCGAGAGGATAAGGGAAGCCTCATTAGGATCCTGAGGATTCATCACCATCCCCCTCCCTCCCCCCCCTAGGGTAAGTAAGTGCCAAGGGGCACTTTTTTGTTCTGACAGTTCCTATTTAAATAGTGGAAGAAAAAAAATCTCTTAGGAGAAACGTCAGGAGAGAAAGTTAATGGCATATGGGCCCATGTGCTCTTGCTTTGGTCGCCAACTGGAGAGTAATATATTGATGAAGGCTTTTATACACTTTTTTTATTCAAGACTTTTAAGCTACATGATACTGTGGACATTTGTGCTAAAAGGAAGTGGCCTTTGCCTACCATCACCAGCGTCATAAATCAGGGATATTTTGTAAGACATTTTATTATAGCCATCACTCGACTAAATAAAATATTTTGGTGCAGTATAGAGTAATACGGGCAAATTATGGAACCTCTCCTGCCATAAGTGTATTTTTATAGACTGCCATTATTTTGTTAGTGCTGGATTCCATCCTATGCTAATATATACCTAACAGAAGGAATCTCACTTTTGTTTGTATTAAAAAGTAGACATCTAAGCTGTGTTGCTGCTACGTTTTGTAAGGATCTATGTTATCCTGAAGAACATCATAGTCCAAACCCCAAATGGGGGCTGCACAGAGCTGGGAGTCTTGTGGCTTTTCTATTTTAACTCCGCAAGGCACTGGATAGCCACACTCTGAATCAGTGAATGGATTAGCCTCTGACACACCACCAAAAATGTCAACAACTGCAATTAGAAATCCCCAAATCAAGACCAGCTGCAGAAGAGGGGGCATTATGCCAGGTGTAGATGGGCAGGTTTGCCAGGTTATTTTGTGCTTCTGTTACTTTATTAGGGCTAATTTATGCATCACAAATTAGCTATGCAGCAGTTTACTAAGGTACACTTGTGACATAGGAACAATGAGGAAACTGGTCATCCTCTTCATAGGAGGCTAGGCAGAGTCTTCAGAAACTGGAGATGGGGCCTGTTACCACTGGGCCCTTTTCCACTACAGCGTTTGCGATTGCTTAATCGCAAAACCGCAAACCGCTAGTGATTTGTCAAATCGCTACAGTTTGCTTTTAGCATAGGAATCGCGGTAGGTCATTTCCACTACCGCGATTCGTTTTTGACCGGATCGCGATCGCGCGGCGGAGCGATTATTGCCGCGATTTTGCTATGCAGTGCATAGCATAGCAAAATCGCGGCCGCGAACGTCGGGGAATCGCCGGTAATTGCGATTCAGCAATCGCTAGCGTTCAGCGTGAACGCTAGCGATTGCTAGTGGAAAAGGGCCCCCCACTAGCAATCGCTAGCGTTCACGCTGAACGCTAGCGATTGCTGAATCGCAATTACCGGCGATTCCCCGACGTTCGCGGCCGCGATTTTGCTATGCTATGCACTGCATAGCAAAATCGCGGCAATAATCGCTCCGCCGCGCGATCGCGATCCGGTCAAAAACGAATCGCGGTAGTGGAAATGACCTACCGCGATTCCTATGCTAAAAGCAAACTGTAGCGATTTGACAAATCACTAGCGGTTTGCGGTTTTGCGATTAAGCAATCGCAAACGCTGTAGTGGAAAAGGGCCCAGTGGTAACAGGCCCCATCTCCAGTTTCTGAAGACTCTGCCTAGCCTCCTATGAAGAGGATGACCAGTTTCCTCATTGTTCCTATGTCACAAGTGTACCTTAGTAAACTGCTGCATAGCTAATTTGTGATGCATAAATTAGCCCTAATAAAGTAACAGAAGCACAAAATAACCTGGCAAACCTGCACTGCAGGCTATATCTACTCTGCAATAAACCACGGGTGGTCTTATTTATCTTAAGTATCTTTCCTTTCAGTTCTCTTTAAACCTCCCATCCCGCCAAATGCATTATTGAGTGGAAAGCCCTCTCCTTCTATATTAGCACTATAAATACCTGAAATATTGCAAATGGTGGTGGTCACGTGACATGAGCTCCAGAGCTTATTAATAATAGGTTGGCTTTCCCTTGTAGACTTACCATGCCCCCTCCCATGTCCTGAGTGTGAAGGATGATAAGCAGCAGCTCAGCCATACAACCTCCTGAGTGTGAAGGATGATGAGCAGCATCTCAGTCATGCCCCCTCCCATGTCCTGATTGTGAAGGATGGTGAACAACAGCTCAGCCACGCCCCCTCCCATGTAGTGAGTGTGAAGGATGATGAGCAGCATCTCAGCCATGCCCCCTCCCATGTCCTGATTGTGAAGGATGGTGAACAACAGCTCAGCCACGCCCCCTCCCATGTAGTGATTGTGAAGGATAATGAGCAGTAATTCAGCCATGCCCCCTCCCATGTCCTGATTGTGAAGGATGGTGAACAACAGCTCAGCCATGCCCCATCCCATGTAGTGATTGTGAAGGATAGTGAGCAGTAATTCAGTAATGCCCCCTCCGATGTCCTGATTCTGATGGATGGTGAACAACAGCTCAGCCACACCCCCTCCCATGTAGTGATTGTGAAGGATAGTGAGCAGTAATTCAGCCATGCCCCCTCCCATGTCCTGATTGTGAAGGATGGTGAACAACAGCTCAGCTATGCCCCCTCCCATGTAGTGATTGTGAAGGATAGTGAGCAGTAATTCAGTAATGCCCCCTCCCATGTCCTGATTCTGAAGGATGGTAAACAACAGCTCAGCCACACCCCCTCCCATGTAGTGATTGTGAAGGATAGTGAGCAGTAATTCAGCCATGCCCCCTCCCATGTCCTGATTGTGAAGGATGGTGAACAACAGCTCAGCCAAGCCCCCTCCCATGTAGTGATTGTGAAGGATAGTGAGCAGTAATTCAGCTATGCCCCCTCCCATGTAGTGATTGTGAAGGATAGTGAGCAGTAATTCAGTAATGCCCGCTCCCATGTCCTGATTCTGAAGGATGGTGAACAACAGCTCAGCCACGCCCCCTCCCATGTAGTGATTGTGAAGGATAGTGAGCAGTAATTCAGCCATGCCCTCTCCCATGTCCTGATTGTGAAGGATGGTGAACAACAGCTCAGCCACGCCCCCTCCCATGTAGTGATTGTGAAGGATAGTGAGCAATAATTCAGCTATGCCCCCTCCCATGTCCTGATTGTGAAGGATGGTGAACAACAGCTCAGCTATGCCCCCTCCCATGTAGTGATTGTGAAGGATAGTGAGTAGTTCAGCCATGCCCCCTCCTATGTCCTGATTGTGAAGGATGGTGAACAACAGCTCAGCCACGCCCCCTCCCATGTAGTGATTGTGAAGGATAGTGAGCAGTAGTTCAGCCATGCCCCCTCCTATGTCCTGATTGTGAAGGATGGTGAACAACAGCTCAGCCACGCCCCCTCCCATGTAGTGATTGTGAAGGATAGTGAGCAGTAGTTCAGCCATGCCCCCTCCCATGTCCTGATTGTGAAGGATGCTGAACAACAGCTCAGCCACGCCCCCTCCCATGTAGTGATTGTGAAGGATAGTGAGCAGTAGTTCAGCCATGTCCCCTCCCATGTCCTGATTGTGAAGGATGGTGGACAACAGCTCAGCCATGCCCCATCCCATGTAGTGATTGTGAAGGATAATGAGCAGTAATTCAGTAATACCCCCTCCCATGTCCTGATTCTGAAGGATGGTGAACCACAGCTCAGCCATGCCCCCTCCCATGTCCTGATTGTGAACGATGGTGAGTAGCAGCTCAGCCACTGAATATATTTTCAGTTCAGGTTTGTTTTAAATCTACAATCTCTCTCTGTTACGACTGCTCTAGCATATGTAAGCATCAGCATAGCTTTATGTATTGTGCGTATGGTGCAAGTAGAGTCTGCATACTGAATGCGATTAGATTTCAAAATTGGCATCTAGTTGTAACATGCGGATTGCAACGCACAATTTCCCATCACCAGTCAGTTATTAAGTTGCCCATTAATGGTCCAATTTTAGCATATGATCGATCTTCCGGTGCAATAATTGTGATCGGAAAGAAACAATCGTAAATGGGATAAAAAATATAACCAATCCAATCATTTCGATAGAATCGATCTGCAATAGTGGAATGGGAATCCAAGAGTTTGTTGTTGATTGGCATTATCAACATTGTCCAATCTGATCCCAGTTATTGGATTGGAAGGTCAATGATTTGCGAATATTGAACCATGTGGAAGTGGACCTGATCTCTTGCACAGGACAGAAGGAAAACATAAAGAAATGCACCCTGCATGTATTTAGAGGGTTTAGCCTGTCTAATTCCCCCTCATCTGTTACTCAGCACAAGTTGTAATTTGATCCCTCGTCTGTGTTGGCTGCCTGGATGTTAACAATATGTCTGCTTCCATGAAAGCAGGAAGTAGACACACTGCAGATTTATTGCAGAATTTGTATCAGCAACAGACATTTTTTTCTTTAAAGGTTATTATGCTATTGCTTAGCTTTTAAAGCAGAGAGGAAATTCTTCATTGAGGTCCAATTTAATGGCCACCTTAATGCAGGTATAATGTGCATGTTGTTCAATAGTGCACAGCTTGGCTTGCATTACTAAGGCTAAACCCGACACACTGTGCAGCCAATGCGACAATGTGAATGGGCCCATTGCAGGATCGTAGCAGCGTGCTGATGTACAATGATAACACTAATGTGTAATGATGCACTCTTTGATTTGGTCACACACTTATTATTACATCTCCTATGTTTGATGGGAGATGAGCATGCATCTCTGTATGAAGTAATAGATTTACCATACTCATGTTTAAAGTGTAATTGTACTCGCAAAATTTCTACAATTTCAGCAACTACTCTTAGATACATAAAAGAACATTTGAAAGCATTCCCTGTGTATAAAAAATACATTTACTTTCACTGCAGAGAGCAGTACAGGCTTGTTAATCTCTGGCTCAGCGGCAAATCTAGACATTGCCACCTATGAGACACTCTCTGCCTGTGTATTGATTCTACTCCCTCCCTCTGCTAAATAGACACATCACCTTGGAAACAGCTGAGTCACTTCAGCAGAAAAGGGTGGGGGGGGGCAGAGTAAAGACTCAGGGAGAGAGATTTTTGCTGGCTATGATTACATTTAGGGTTGCAATGGTATGAAGTTCCACGGTGTGATAGCCAGTAGTAGGTGGCCGCAGCATAGGTAGCCAGGGTTAGGTGTAGCCAGTAGTAGGTGGCCGCAGCATAGATAGCCAGGGAAAGGTGTAGCCAGTAGTAGGTGGCCACAACATAGGTAGCCAGGGATATGTGTAGCCAGGATAGGTGCCCACAGTATAGAGAGCCGGAGGGGGGACACAGTGGCGGGGGGTACAAATGCTCACTTGCCGGCCCAAGGGGGGCGCTGTTTCAGGGAAATGGGACACAAGACCAGGAAGGAGGAATAAGCCAGTACATGGCAAGTATTTATTTATCCCCACCATTGTTCATTGTTTGTGCGCCCGCCGCTATGTCGCATCCCCGCCACTACGTCACCCCGCCCCCCCCCTAAAAACGGTAAAACGTGTATGTGCATGGTATGATTACCAAGCACAATCAAACCACGGTATACCGTCATACCGCGGCAACCCTAATTATATTTGCCAATTAGCCAGAGATAAGAAGGCCTGTACTGCTCTCTGCATATAAACATTTTTGTTCACAGGTTGTGCTTGGAAATGCTTTTAAATTTTCTTTTATGTATCTAGGACTAGTTACTGAAATTAAGTTTTGGAAGTATATTTCCACTTTAAGTACAGTACACTAGAACATTAATATGATCACATCATGGGAATGGAGGTCTTTTTTTTACCAATCACATCTTGAAATTAAGAGTAGAACAGAGGTATTTATTGAAAATGCAGTGACTAAAATAGGATTATACTGAAAACTGCAAATATCAAGTCATTTGGAAAACACCAGGGTTTATTTTTTTTATTGAAGCAAAAATTACAAATAAATAAAATTCAATAAACATGTGACAACTCATTCACAAAGATTTCAGAAAAAACTGTCCCATTCCAGTCTTAGAGGGCTGGGGACTGACTGAAACCCTAACATTTTTTCAGCTAAAGGAAATCAATATTTGTTTTATTTTTGTTCGTTTTTTTATTACTTATATTTAGATTTATTATTAAGTACTAAAATATACAATTTTAAATATCAAAAAGGTACATATGAATAAATCATAATTGATAGTTCATATTTACCTATTATATAGGAATAAAACCAGCAAGTGGCAGGTTCCAAGCAAAATCCCAAGTTTTGGCCCTGTGCTCACAAAGGCCCCTATTCATTTGGCTTTTCTCCTGAGTTTTTTCCCCAGGAGATAATTTCACAACTCATCAATAAAATATATTTTTAAGCCTCCAGCAAGCAAGAAAATAGAAGTTTGATATTTCTTTTGATTTGGCTCTCAGTACAGCCCTGCTCCTCACAGGCTGTGGTAGAAAACTTTTCATGCAAGTATTTAAATGGACTAAAATGAAGACAGAATTAGGTAAATTTTGTTGGCTGTGTGTAAAAATACATTTATTTATTTACGGAAGACATTGCTGAAAATATGCTTTAAAATCATGAATCCACCCTGTATTAAAAACTTTTAAACAGCTTCTATACAATAGTTAAAAGCAATGCACACCTCAGTTTATAAAGTTATCAGCTTAAAAACATATAACTTAGTTCACAAAAACCATTATACTTCCCTTTTAATTAGGCCGATTCATTAGTGAGATCCTAAAACTGTGGGAAGATTCTGGTTCTTGATGTCTAAGTGGTCAATACTAACTGTGAAAAAATATGGCACTAAAACTCTCTTTCTTAGTATTAACCCTTTCTAAGACAGTGGAGTCTGCAATGTACAATGGCTATCATTCATAAAGCATTCCCGCATGCGGAAATGCTGAAAACAGCCGACTTTACCGAACACATAGCAAGATCTCCATTCATGAAGGCTCTTTCCGTATGAAAAGCTGACATTACCGAGCAGAGCGATAAATCACCGCCTTGTGTGGTGACTATCGTAACAAATGTAACAAAGTCTTAATTCATAAAGATTTACGCAAGCGGTATGAGGACGGGAAATACCGCTCCCTTGGATGTGGCGATAACAATGTTAAGTTAATGGAGACACAGACCTCCCAGGCAGCTGCAGTAGAGTGGAACACGGAGAAATGTATCAACTCGGCTGCTTCCTGTGTTTCCGCAAGCCTACCGCCTGCCTACCGCCAGCCTAGTTTGGGAAATCTCCGCACTGCTATCGCAACTGGCAATATTTTTATGAATGAGCAGCCAGAAGTCTAAAATACCGCCAGCGGTGTTTTCCCGCATGGATTTACTTTACCGACCACACTTTTATGAATGATAGCCATAGTAATATTCTCCAGCAAATGTAACCGAAAAATACTCCAATGAGATCAAAATATATAGAGTGCAAATCTTTCGAAGATCTTAAAAGTGCATCAACGCAGCATTTATAAGTGACTCCTACTTTCAAAGAAGTGAGCTCATTTGTGAAACCAAATATTTTAGATTACCGTAGTTTAGCGGCAGTCCATTTGTCAAAGCAACGTGCCATGGCTGAGATATGTTGATGTACTGATAAGATGGATTGGAGGACAGAGTGAGAGAATGCATTTCATACTTATCAACAGGAAAAAAACATTTGAATTGCCTTATCCAATTAGACTTTAAATAAGGCTTTTGATAAGCTTTGTCTACCTGAATATGAATGTAGTGAGTTTTGTGATTTTGCAGCACTGCTTACTATTAAAGCTGATCGCTACTAAAAAAAAAAAAAAAAAAAAAAAACAGCATCCTGCCCCCCTCCCCAACAGATAAAGTCTTCAGAAGCACTTAGGGATTCGAGTGCTTCCGAAGCCTTTCAAAGACTACAGAAGATGCAAAGTTTGAATGGAGGACAGTGGTGGAACAAGAAACATGCTGGAGTTGTGTCACTAGAGCTGTTGCTGCCTCCCACCCTCCTTGCTGATTTATGGGAGAGAGGTGTAGTTAAAGCTGCTGCTACTCATACTCCATTCTATAACAAATCCTAGAATACAAGTGTGTGTGTGTGTGTGTGTGTATGTGTGTGTGTGTGTTTGTGTGTGTGTGTGTGTGTGTGTGTGTGTATCTGGCATACCAAATGCATTCCCTGCTTCAGTTGAGGGAAGGGAGTCCTTGGAGAGAGGGGTGGGCATGTGTAACTTAAAATAAAAAAAAACGCAGACAAGCTGAACACTTGCGTCTTGATCCACAAATCTGACTTCATTATATGTATTTCAGAGAAAGACTCTCACTTTCAATAGAACCCAAGGCTGTTCGGGGGGGGGGGGGGGGGGGCAGATGGGACACAGAGGCATGTTCTCTGTCTCATGACATACCTCTGTGACCCCACACCGCCACTCCTCCGCCCCCCCCCCCCCCCCGCGCTATCACCCCCCACACCCAGAAATGAGTGACACTTCCACAAAATTAGCGACAGGGTTCTGTAAACCCTGGGTTCCTGCAGAGTCTCCATTGGGCAGCTCTCTCTCCCTGGTCACGCCCCCTGCCGCTCCCCTGCCTCCCTGCACGCTGGGAGAGAGAATCAATTGCTCTTTCCAGCGTCGTGACCCAGAGGTCATAAAAGTGGGCCAGTGTGGCCCACAGGAGCGGCGGTTTTGGAGGCTACCCGATCCTCTCAGCCCCCCCGGATCAGGCAGCCTAGTATTTTTTATTTTATGAGCCCACCTCAGGCTCTCTAAGTCATTTATGGCACGGCAGGATCAGAGTTATTATATGATAGCTAAATGGGACTGCTACAATTGACACTAAAATTAGCACATTATAAGTTCACTGTAAGGCACTTCAACAAAAAGGTTGATAAAAGATGCACATAAATTTTAAAATATTTACATGTACAATTAACTTAAAAATGAACATTACATTAACATTAATTTAAGACATTTAAAAAAACACTATGTATTGCATTAACCTAAAGCAACACTGCCTAGGCTCAAGGGATAACAGAAAATACCTGCCTGCCCATCGCACAATGCTCTGTAAAGAGTCTTCTTACTGAAGTACACAGCATGCTGATAATTGTATATGTGACTACAAATGACGAAGACATCCAGCCAATCAGTACATGAACACGGCTGGTTTTGTGGGCATCCTGTGTGCTGAGAGAGACAGGTTCACTTTGCTCCTGAGTAGCTTTACCACATCATATCATGGAAGGAGAAACTGGGTACATATATTGATGTTTACAGAATATAATGTATTTTATATGGCTCTCTATAGATTTAACCATGCAAGTTTATGAAAAACATGAAATGTAGTATGTATTTAATATTAGTATTGTTATTGTGTACCTAAAAGTGATCCAGACTTTGGCTGCTTCCAGTGGGCTGAACCAAGTAAAAACGCCTCACTACCCTGAGATCGCATCTGGGGCTCCTCAAAAGTCACAGAAGGAGGGTGACTTCTAAGATTCTCTAGTAGTTAGTGGAGACAACTCCTGACTGTCTTTTTTGGGATTGTCCAAGCATTGAAGGGTTAAAAACAAAACCACACTTTTCCAAATATACATATGATGAACGTTGTGCTACCACAGACTCTGTATCCAGCAGTGACCTGACCATGTCTCTGCGCCGTACAGTGCCTTCCTCTCCACAAACGTTAGACTCTGTACAGGTCCTTCCACTCTACAAATGTTGGAAGGTGTAAACTGGTTGGCATTAGGGGTTACAGTTAGGAATATCAGGCTTATGGTGAAGGGTAGGTGGAGGTAATAGCTACCCATTAATAAAGATTGTAAGTTAAAGGGGTTCACATTGGGGAAGGGGGTGTTAGTCATTGGAAAGGATTTCATGTTGGAGCAGGGAAGGTTAGGGTTAGGTATTAGAAAGGAGAAGAGCAACATTAACTGATAGCCATGCAAAGGGGAGACTCTCCAAGGAAAGTCTTTAGCTCCTGCCCAATTGATCTGGTGTTTTAATCACAAGTACCCCATACAGGACATTACTATAGATCCAACATTAAAGTTAAGTGTACAGGTTACGCATGGAATGCAAAGGAACCTGTGCAATTTAACAGGACAAGGTTGTTAATAACTGTAACCTACAAAACTGATTAAGGGGCTTTTTCCACTACACAGCTGAATCGCAAATCGCTAGTGATTTTTTAATCGCTAGGGTTGTTACTTTATCATAGAAATCATGAGAAGTATTTTCCACTATAGTGATTCGATTTGTAAATCGCAATCGCTTTCTGGAGCGATTTTTAGAGTGATAATGCAATGCAAATAAAAAATCGCAATCGCTGGTGTTTGTGATTGCTAGTGGAAAAAGGGCCTTACAGATGGTTCCTTAGATGTACCTTATGTTGAATGTCTGAAAAAAAAGCTAGGATTAAAATACTGAAAATGTTACAATACAATGGAGATTTGGAGCATTGAAATAATACCAATTTGTGTGAAGGTTCATATTTATATGTAAACACATGAATGTTTCAAATTTGAACAAAAAGATTAGTGAAAATTAATTCTTAAAAATGTCAAAAGAATAACAATAAACTGAGAAACTGAAGCAGTACTTTATCTAGCCTTGTCTTCACTGTGGAATGTGAAAGAGTAAAACGTATATATGCAACAGCACCATAGAAATTAGTAGATTCAGTTTTAGTGACGAGGTACTGTCTAGGGTCTGTTGTAAGGACTCTATCACAGTGTGTAATCATCCATTCTAGGAGGCCAGCACAGAAGTCTTCATGAACACTGAGAGGTAGACATTAACTGTATATCCTAAAATTCTCTAAGCCAAGATGACTGTCACAACAGTACAAAAAGTCGCAAAAGTTAAAAAAGCAACTTTACTTTTTTAAGATTGATAATACAGTTTCAAATGTCTTTAATCCTTATGTAAAAGGAACTTAAACTGACCTACTCCATTTTGACCTTGCAACTCCTGATGAAAGCAGGTTGCTATTAGTCACTTGGCCACTTTAATATACAACAGACTTAATTTAGCTTAAATTTGGACCCTAATGCATCTGCAGTTTTTAATGCATCTTTGAGATGATGGGCCCAATGGATAGCACCACACAGACCATTGCTTTAGTCACTGTCCTCATATCTCCAGTAAGCCTCCCTGCCCAGGACTACTCGATGATCTCTCTTGGTTAGAGCCAACAGGGGATCCCTCTGTTGCACCAGGCCCATCTTCTCCAGGTCCTTCTACAGCTCCTGCAACATCACCTTGAACACCACCTTCCTTTGTGCCATTTTGCTCGGCATGACTACGCTGGTGCTTGCTTAAGTGATCGCTTCGTGTAAATCTTTTTGAACAAAGAGGACATGTGAACTTCTTCTCACGGGTGTGGGTGCGTACGTGACGTTCAAGCTCATCACTTCGTGTGAAACGCTTGCCACAGAAAAGCCAGTTGCATACAAAGGGCCTTTCTCCTGTATGCCAACGAAGGTGAGCCTTGAGATGAGATGCTTTACCGTAAACCTTGCCACAGCCTGGAATGTGACAGCTATGTACAGGTTTTCTCTTTAGACTAGCTGCCGAGGCCCCTAATCTCTCTAGTTCTTGGCAGTTTGGACAGTCACATGTTGGACGTCCACTGTTTCCATAAGATGACGCTCTCTGAGGCTTCAGGGGTCCAGGAGATTCAAGCAAGGGACTAGAAGTCAAAAGCTTTGGCTTGTACATATCTGGTCCCAGTGAATGCTGAGATGGTGACAGAATGTGAGACGATGGAGAGGGACTTGATGAAGGTGATATGGACGGGAAACCCACAGGATAGTTGGCTGGTGTCAATGTGGTGTATTCAGCAGTGTACTGGTTGCTCATACCTGCAGGATTTGTCACAGGGGGCATAGATGCAGTTAAACCATCTGGTTGTGCCTGGTTGCTTAGCCAGTTACTATTAGGATGCATATCCCACCATGAGCCACCTGCTCCAGGGGGTGAACCAGAGATTGAGGCATGATGGATTCCAGATTTGTACCATGAGCTATAGGGATGTCCTACATCTAAGGAGGTATACACACCTGGGACACACTCTGTTGAGAGACCCTTGGGCTCCTGGCACCCTGCAGAAGAGGGGAATGAATGGGAAAAGGAGCTGTAATCACTGCCATAACTTGAAGGAGCAGGTGGAGTGCCACACTGGGCCATTAAATTGCTTCCTCCTAAATATGTTGAAGAGTATCCGTCTCCCATCAATTTAGCGGCACTGAAGTCATTTGTCGGACTGTAGGACTTTTTTGGTCCCAGTTTAGCTGATGGAGAATCCCTAATAGGACTTGAACCTCCAAACTTGTTGCAGGCAGCAGTTAGCATTGCAAGGGGACTGGAGACATAACGGGCTTCTTCCTGAAAGATAAAATATTCATCTTTTTCAGTAAGTCATAAAAGAACAAACGACCAGATACAGAACCGAAAATCCCATATAACATTATATTAGTTGTTTGTAAAAGGGAATTTGTAGTGAGAGGTATATGGAGGATGGCATATTTATTTCCTTTTAAACAATACCAGTCCTGCTGATCTCTTTGGCAGCAGTAGTGTCTGAATAACACACTTAAAACTAGCATGCAGCTAATCTTGTCAGAATTTTGTCAGAAACACCTGATCTGCTGCATGCTTGTTCAGGGTCTATGGCTAAAAGTATTAGAGGCAGAGGATCAGCAGGGCAGACAGGCAACTGGTATTGTTTAAGAGGAAATAAATATGGCAGCCTCCATATCGCTCTCACTTCAGGTTCCCTTTAAAGTGTACAGACATATTAATTCACAAATTATTTCAATCTCTGCTCCCCTAAAGTAAGCAGAACATGAGCCATATTCCATTATGTTTCACTTGTTTTTTTACATTCATCTATGCCTCCCACTACTGTACCTTTAGTCTGTAAAATCCAAATGAGAGGATCACCATACACCTTATTTATAGTGGTAATATTTTTTAATGTTTGATGGCTACATTTTTTGGTTACTGGGGTTGGACAGTGATTCACTCTGGTTTGTATGGTTATTATTCACCCGGGAGTGCTTCTGTTTGTACAAATGGTCTCTTAAAGCCACAAAGGTGCACACACACATTAGCTATTTAAAGTAAAACTGAAGCAAGCTAAAAAAGAGAATCGCCTATGGAGAGGAAAGGCTGTGGATCCCGCACAGCAGAGTTCCCCAACCCTGTCCTCAAGGCACCAACAGTACATGCTTTGCAGGAAACCACAAGCATGCACAGGTGAGGTAATTACTGTCTCAGCAGAGCTGATTAACTTCCTCTGTGGATTTCCACAAAACATGCACTGTTGGTGGGCCTTGCGGACAGGGTTTGGGGAACACTGCCGTAGAGCTTTTCCAGTCCTCTCTCTATCCCCTCGTTCCATCGCCAGGCCTCGGTAGAAGTCTTCTGATCAAACTGGTCGAATATGTCTTTGGCCCTACTCTAGCAACCTTTGGAAGTACTCGTATCCCCAAGTACTTCTGAAGACAAGCAGCTCTGTACTGCAGTGGAGTAAAAGATCTGGTAATCTTTATTTGAAGAACGTCCTCTTTTTCTGCATACCTGTGGCTTGGCTGACACGATCCTGCACCAGTAGGTATAAGTGTCGGGGGGTTTAAGAGCGTTTGGAATTTTTTATTGTCTTTATAAGTACGTGGGACCTGAGTTCTTGCGAAGCCATCTGAGGCTTCCCGAAGACGTCAACTTTAAATGAGGACAGCAGTTGGTGGACCACACGGAGAGAGGACTTTTTTTTTTTTTAGCTTTAACAGCTCAAAGATCCTTTGAAATAATTTCAGCCAGCAGTCTACTGTTTCTACCAGCTTCTCCCATCTTAACTTAATGCAGGCGCCAAGCATTTAGGCACATCAGGTTATTTTGGTTGATTGCTTGCCCATGCCCACCTTCACGGAACAGAGGCTCAAGAGAACTACTGGCTCCACCAACATCTGGCCAAAACCATCATGATTAATCAATTTAATTTTGTGCATGGGGCCATAATGCTTCACAATGTGTCAGTTATCGGTGTTAATCATAGTCCTACTCATAAAATCAGAAGAGGAATACGTCAGGGCTGTGTCTGCTAATAGTCTAGCAAGTGTACAGCTGCTCCAGCATGTCCGATTTCTAAAGGACAGCAAAGAATGAGGTATATATCCCCTTCACACCCAGTCTACTGGAAGCTGCTCTATCTCGCGCCACACCGTCATCCCTTCTCCTTCCTCTACAGTATGCGTCACTTGGCTATTGGCAAGCGTTCTTGTACAGCACCATAGACATAACATCCCAATCCCTATGGACAAGAGTCATTGTGGATGTACAGGGTGGGCCATTTATATGGATACACCTTAATAAAATGGGAATGGTTGGTGATGTTAACTTCCTGTTTGTGGCACATTATTATATGAGAGGGGGGAACTTTTTCAAGATGGTTGGTGATCATGGTGATTTTTTTTCTGATTTCTGTGCGTTGGACGGTTTTTTAAAGTGCTTTTGTAAGCACTTTTGCAGAGCAATTGCGTTTCTTCACTTCCTGAAGTCAGTCAGGAAGTGAACTCTTTGATCCGGAAAAGAATAAATACAATGTATTTATTCTTAAAAACACTCACGCAATCGCCGCACAATTTTGTGAGTGTTTTGCGTTTTTCCCATACCTCCCATTGAGGCGGAATTGCCTCAAAAATGGCCAATGCACCGCTTATCTGAGCAGATCGGAAATGAACCACTCAGATGTGAACATTCTCATAGAGAATCATTGCACAAGTGCTTTCAGGGCGATTTTGAAAATCGTCAGCGCTTAAAAAATGACAAAAACGCTCCTAATGTGAACGAGCCCTCACAAAGAAATGTTTTTCTTTAAAGGTTATTATGCTGTTACATAGCTTTTAAAGCATAGAGGAAGTTCTGAGTTCAGGTCCACTTTAATAGAAACCATCTCCATACACGTGTAAGGGCCCTATGATGGCTTTGCTGGACCCAAAACCATTAGTGCGAACTCAGCCATGGAGCGCTTTCACACAGAAGTTTCTTGTTACTATAAATGCCTATTTGTGACTGGTTCACTTTATGTTGGAATTTTTTTTATAAAGTTAACAGTCCAGATTTAGCCATACAGTGTTGGGAGGTAGTTACTCTAAGCTTTCAGTGTCAGTTCGACAGTTAACAGATGATTCAACAAAAAAAACACAACAAACTTGGCTTAAACTTTTAAATAAAAAGAGGACCATCTCTAACCACACTGTGTACTTTTCTATAAACTCAATTTGTATAAAATGTGTGAGGAGACCTACAGTGGCCAGGTCTGTAATAAGTACATCTATTTGTCCCATCAGGTTACATTACAAGGTGTTTACAAGAATGAAGAATACCGACCTATATATAGGTCTTCCACAAATAACATTAGCAACAAATTTCTGGGGTTTATTGACCTCAAAGAGTCGGCTAATATTTGCTAAGCCAGCGTCTGAGGCCGCTTATTCTCCACAGAATTTCAAGCATGTCCTCGCTGGGTTTATACAATTTATTTTTAATATTTTATGTTCCCACCCAAATCGTATCTCCACCTTTCAGATTCAAAGTGTGAATTTTAAAAATATCCACTTCAAATAAACAGAAAGTAGAAGCCATTTAACCATGAAGAAACGTGGTTGACTTTCTCAGTTTAGTTACTGCCGGTCACTGTGCCCTTGTTAAAATTATTTTCACTTTCAACACCTTTTACTTTATATGGCACACATAGTATTTGTAAGCCATAAAATATCATTAAAAGTATTTATATCTAAACTAGCTGAAGAACATCTCATGCATGTAAAGAGACCCTGCCTGCATGAGTTCACTGTCTGTGGTACAGAACATGATGTTGAGCTTAGCTATGGCAATATTAGCAGCCAGAATTAAGGCAGCATTCACATTTATCCATGTTTTTTCCGCACATCCCATTTTGCGTTTTTGTCCTCTGATTTATTCTCTTTGCGATTTTGCATTTTTGTATGCCATGTTGAAGTTTGTTTACATGAGAATGTATGTAATTAAGTTAAAAATCGGAAGCGATTTTTGCGTAACAAATGCGATTTTCCTACATTTCCACTGACTTAGGCTACGTTCACATCATGAAACGCTGATGGCCGTGCGTTCGGAACGCAATGTGTAAGAACACACGCCATCTGTGTTTATAATTGTTGCGTGACTGATCCCATTCACTGGAGTGAATGGGTCAGCCGTGCGTTTTGTGAAAAAATGCGTGCAGCATGCGTTCTCGGACCGCATGCAGTGTGAACATCAGACAGTGCAGTCTATGCACTTTCTGATGGCCTGCATGTCGGCCTCCTGCACGAGTTCTCGAAATGCGTGCAGTGTGAACGGGGCCTTACATTAGATGCGAATCGCACAAAAACAATAGCATCTCCATTGCACACATTAACCTTTTAGCATCCACATAAAGTAAAATTGTATGTGGCTGCAGGGCTGCATTTATCCTGCCTCTGGGGCCTTCTCCAGCCTGGTGTGCTATGCGGGCAGGCTTGCTCAAATCCGGTCCGGGAGTCGGGAGACATCCGGATAAAGTAAATTAAAGTAAGTAAAGCTGTGCGGGGGGGGGCGGGGGCAATCTTACCTGTATGATGTCTTCTTCGGTCCGTCCCTGGCGCCTCCCATGATGCACTCCAAGCGCTGCATGTGCCGCTCATGGGACTACAAACACTTCCTCATTCAACCCGGAAGGAGGAAGTGTTTGTAGTTACGCGACCGGCGCATGCGGCGCTTGGAGCGCATCGTGGGAGGCGCCAGGGACGGACTGAAGAAGACGTCATACAGGTAAGATTGACACCCCCACCCGCACAGCATTACTGGGAGATATCCGGATAGCAACTATCCGGATGTCTCCCGGACCGGATTTGAGCAAGCCTGTATGCGGGCCATGCAGAGCAGGCAGCAGAAAGCTGTTATAGTTTCCTTTCCAGGTGGATCAGCTTCTTCTCTCCTCCACTGCGGTGGCGATGTAATCCCGACATGTCTTCTGGGTCCCGATCACATGATATGACATGTGATCGGGATACAGGGGATGGTGTCAGCGTTACAGCACCACCCAGTGGTGGAAGAGGGTTGATGGAAGAGTTTTTGCCACCCTTTTTCCACCACAAAGCGGTGCTGTAACTCTGACACCATCCCCTGGATCACAATCATGTCATATCATGTGATCGGGACCCAGAAGACATGTCGGAAGTTCAGCGGTCCGGACAGGTAACAGCCCCCACTGCCTTGGCACAAATCACCTCAAACAAGACAGTTAAAATGCTGGAAAAATTGTAAAACACACTAAAAGTAAGAAAACCATTTGGAGGGAAGGCGGATTGGAGATGGCACATGATTGATGGCTGTGTAGCTGTACTAAGGGTGGATTACAGTGAATGCATTGCGCCAGCGCATCAGCTGCCAGGCAGATTCCGTGCATTTCTCCAGGTTATGGCAATGCATCCCCTATGAGCTGAAATTGCCTGCAGCAGTGGGTCGGGTGCCACAGTGGTTGTGTTGCCATAACATTGTATTGGCACCCAAATGGGCAGCAACTGATAGTAGACACACACGATGCAATTTTCTGACGAATTAACCGATTATTTCCAACATGTCCGATCTGATTTCTGATCGATTTTCCATTCACTTCTATGGAAAATCGATCAGAAATCAGATTGGACATCTTGGAAATAATCGATCGGACAGTAAATCTGTCAAAAAATTGCCTCGTGTGTACCTAGCATGACACAGCCCATTCACTGTGCCCCAATACATTGAGCTGTACAAAGCAGTGTCGGAAAAATCAATATATCAGATTCCTGCTGGAGTCTGATAGCTATCAAGTAGTGACAGTGGTGATAGGTGATATCAGGTAGGAATGGATCATTTCTCTGATCTGCTATAAAATATACTGTGTATGGGCATTGGGCACCACTACACAGTTCTCCATTTGAGCTTCTAATGCAGTTTTAATATGTGGATTTGTGGGCTACATGTTCCATCGCATCCTCCCACAATGTAACGCTGAAAATATCCTGGACCACACAGCAGACATCACAGACCTCGACTCAGCGAAGGAAACGTTTGTGGAAACCCAGACAATATTAACATGTGCATGACTATATGAAAGGATAGGAATAGCTAGCATCATACATTTCTCTATAGTGTAGATATGGCTGATGCTGCGAGGTAAGTGGACAGAAATTCATGCAGGTCTATCTTCATGACCATAAAACACACAAAAGTCAGAGGCATAACTACATATCATGGTGCCCCATAGCAACTTTATAATGGGGTCCCTGGCCCTAGGCACACTACAGCAATAGCATCCTTCACCATGGAGATGCATTATTTAGTCACAGGTAGCAAAAGGGGATGCAGAGGTTGTGAGCCCACCTGGGCCCTTGGACCAGAGGAGCCCACTAATGGCCATCCTTCCTCCATCTTATTAGCTTTTCATTGGTACTATGCTGGTAATGCACTCCTCTCTATATGTACATTGAATAGTGGTAATTAACTTTTTATCAAATCATAAAAATGTAATTACTCTGACACTGCAGATGTCCTTGGGGCTCCATATTAATAGAGTTTTTGGGACCCCATGTAAAACTCGCACAGGGGCCCCTAGCTCCTTGGTTAAAGTGGTCTGAAAGGAAGCATTTCTACTTTGCTCTAAAAGATTACTTACAGCTTTAAAGCTACTATCCCAGAAAACATTTGTAGCAGAACATAACTGAAACGGTTAAACACAGCACTTTGTCCTGCCATGGAAAGGCTATTCAGCTGCAAATTTGCATCCAGACTGGAGATAACAGTATCCGTGTTTATATTCCAATACGTTTACATTTGTGTGTAAACAACTGAAAACACTCTGCTTCAGGCATATAAACAGTTCAGAACAGCTCACTAGAAGATTTTAATATATAATCAAAGCAGCTGGAATAAAATGCATTGCCAGCTTTCAGGGCAAGATAAGCTACACTTTGCAAACTTGTAATTTGTAGACAGACAATATTACTTGTGCACTATGATACAGTAACCGTATGAGTAATAAGACGTAGGAAAACACATTTTTATTGAATGTTATGTCAGAGTTTCAGACCACTTTTTAAGCCACTGCATACAGTACATAAAGTGTGTGGCCAGAGGGATACTCTCCTAAGATGCAAAGCCTGCAGGGAAGTTGTGCAATCTAAACTATCAGACAGCATATTTGCAACTGTGTCTGTATCTGGGCTTTAAATGTCTTTTTGTCCAGAATTAGAATTTGCTATATGCACAGACTCATTTCTGACATATTTGATGCCCCAGGCCCAACAACCTGTGACCCCCTTTCCCCCATTACACATAATGCTCTATGAAGAAGGGAGGGGAGAAAAGGAGTATTGTATCATCAGCCAATGATTACACCACAAGGACACTGGAAAGCTGGAAGACATCACAAGGGCTGTGCTGTGCACTGCAGACTGCCTAAAACAGGATTTCATTAATACAGAGGTGCAGTATTGCACTGTGTACACTAGAGGGTACCCAAGGCCTTTGCCTGGACAGCCTAAGACCAGAAACAGCCATGCACATACAGTAGATTATCCTCAGGGAGACACAGTCCAAGCTCTGCTATTAACAGCACAGTTTTGACTATGCTCTTGATTTATCTGTAGTGATGTTTGAATTGACAACATTAATGGTGAAAACGAAAGCATTCGTGGTAGGCCTAAGCATTTGTTTCAAGACACTAATGAAATAACTCCTATTCAACGCTATACTCAAACCCCGATAAACAATACAGGGATGTTCATTATGCAGGCAGAATTCTAAATAAATGCAGTATAGAAAATTAAGAAGTCCCTACTTCTACAGAGGTAATGTTAGTTTACATTATTTGCATTGGATGTTATCTGCAATGTAATATGAAAGTCCATACACTATCGCATGATCGTTCAGCGCAGTAAATGGGTGCGTTGCATTATAACATATCTGGGCTAGTTTTGCAGATGACGCATGAGATCTCTTTATTGTGTTGGGCTTAAAACCCAAAAGTTATAGCACACACTAATGTGTATGACGTGCGCTAATATGCGCAAGCCTAAAAACACATACATGCATGTGCCAGCTAGTGTGAACCAGGCCTTTCAGGGAGTCTTTTTAGCTAAGACAATTGTTTTGCCAAAATGACTAATGTCTGTAGAAGACTTTATAATATACACAGTATCTCTGGCAATGCGAATTTATGCCGAGCTGCAAGTACTGTCCTGTAGAGAAGGGAGAGGTGGAGGAGAGGGTATACATGGAAAAAAAAAAGTGTCTGGAAAAAAGGTTTCCCGATATTGCCGCTAGTAGAACACCGGTAAAATTAACAATATTCTACTATTTAATTCTAGTAGTAAAATATCGGTGATCTTTATTGATATTTACTACAGTAAGACCTAACCTAACCCTACTCTCACATGGAACACAGAACACTACCTCTACCAATGTCTAAGATTACCCCTGCCCGACACCCTGTGGTGACTAAACTTTAACCCCCCCCGGTGGTGCATAACCCTGAACCCCCCCCTTTCCTGGCGGTGCCTAATGTTGGGAATACACGGTTCGTTTTTGAGCCATTTAGATGGCTCATAGACATGTCCGATCTCCGGCCCGATCGTTTCACCCCTCCATTCCACATTGACCACAATGGAAAAAAATAAGAAAAATGAGTGGCAGATAAGAGAATTGAGAGGGGAATCGAGACGTGTATTCCCAGCATAACCCTCAACCCCTAAAGACCCCCCACAGCTAACACTAAAAAAAAACCTGCAAAAAACTGTGATTAGCGACAACAGATTAGCAGGCTATGCAGATATAATGATCAGCAATCTTCAAACATTTAGGGTGCATACACACATCCAATTTGAATTGGCCAACCACTGTCCAATTTTACCACCTTTCCTTCACAATCTGTTAATAGTATTCAGAATCTTTTGGTCTTCATACAGCACAGAAGTGGTAAAATTGGCCAAATTGGATGTGTGTATGCACCTATGGGAAGGGAGGAATTACATTTTTAAGCCTGGTACACACGTTCAATTATGATTGGCCAATCACTGGCCAATTTTGCCAGCTCCATGTAGTATGAGGGTTTACCTACACAATATGCTCATAGTATTCAATATCGGTTGACCCTCATACTACACGGAGGTGGTAAAATTGGTCAGTGATTGGCCAATCATAATTGAATGAGTGTGCCAGGCTTTAAAGAGAACCAGAGATGAAGCACCCTCTTGTATTTTACCTTATAAATCAGTGGGAACATGACAGTAAACACCTAATCTGCTCTTTGTTTCATTGTTCTCTGTTTAATATGACTGTTATCACCTCTGATAAGAATCCCGACTTAGCACTCAGTCTAGCTTTGCTACGGAAAGATTATAGCTGAGTCTGTCTTCTCTGGTGTCTTTTCAAGCCCAAGCCTGCCCCTTGTGGCTCTGCTATAATGACTCAGCTATAATCATTCCCGCCAAAGCCAGACTGAATGCTCAGTCTGGGATTCTTATCACAGCTGATAACAGACACTTTTAGCAGTGAGGATGAAACAGAGAGCATGGTAAGTGTTTTCTCTAATGTTCTTACTGATATATATGGTAAAATACACAAGGGTGCTTTGTCTATGGTTCCCTTTAATCAGTGCTGAAGTACAGATATCAGATCACAAAGTACTCCTGCCACACACAGCCTTGAGTAGTTGGGGAGAGGAAATGGGAGATGTCAGGCAAGTAAGCACACCCACAGCAGTGCTGGTGTACACGTACAGCCTGTTGTTAGAAAGGAACTGTTAGTAAACAACAGGTAGCCAGGAAGTTCTGATATCTCTTCAGACAGAGAAACAAAGTCAGCAATGGAATATAATAGCAGTGCATTTATCCTTTACCCTCAGGGAGTGTGTCATGGAGCACTTGCTGCTGGAAGGCCATGTTTGCTGTAGCTTCTGGAAAGCATCAAAGAGCCCTCAGTCCAATAAAAAGGCTTTGTGACTCTCAGGAGAACCCCCGAGATCTACACTAGGCCAGAAATCAAGCATCACAAAAGGAAAGAAATGCCTCAGCGTTGCGGCCACATTTTCACAGCAGAAGTTCTGGCAATGTAACAGATATTGTGGCGTTCTGAAATTAGAAATTAAAGCGGTTAATTCAGAACTTCTTCATCTCTGGGAACATTCGGGTTAAACTGGCTTCTCTCCGTGCTTCCCTTTGAAAACTCTCCTAACCACAGTTCGGAATATATATTCCCCTCGGAGGGTTTGGGGGGGTTGGGGAGTTAAAAAAAATAAAATAAACTTTGTTTTTTCCGGACCCAAAATCCCATTCTGGTTAAATCTGCATACTGAGTCCTCATTTCTGGTTGAGAAGAGAGACAGAATTCTCTGATGGTGAGCTCTTTGATACTTTAACTCTATCAAGGCTGAAGCCATGTTCTGAGTTCCTACACCAATCATCTTCCGCCTCAGCCATGTCACCACTGACGCTGTGCACTGAAGATATGTTACAGTATCATTAAATCATCACTAAGCATCTATAGATTATAGGAGACATTTACAAAAAGTGTACAGTAAAAGTATGGGTAGCAATCAAGATGTAGCAGTAGAGTATTGAGTGTTAGCCATCAGCAGAAGCATGACGTTTTGAATCTGGATGATACCATTTATTGGCTAATTAAGGCAAACCTGAACTGAAAAATAAAGGTTAAAATAAGCATACACAAGTCATACTTACCTCCTGTAGAGTCTACTCATCAATCTCTTTCTCCTCTCCCACATCCTGTTTGTCCACTGTGATCAATGGAATTCTCCGTTCTCCATTTTAAAAATAGCAATGACCCTGTCACAGCTTCCGGGTCAGCACACTGTTAAACCGTAATATCGCCCACTTGAGCCATAGGAAAACATGGACATTACCTTGCACACCAGTTGTCCTTTCACTTGTAACTGAGAGCAACTGATATAGAACTGACAGCAACTGAGATATTTTGTGTCAGAATTGGAAGGAATCGCTGTTAGAAGAAAATAGTGACCTCCTGAAAGGAAACTGACGGCGAGGTAAGTATGTAATATTTGTTTGCAGGTACATTCTGTGTTTATTTTAAATAGTTTTACTAAAGTTCAGGTTCACTTTAAAAAGAAAACCAGTAAGATTTCAGCTAATGAACCTTCTTTAGAATATAGTCTGAAGAAGGCTTATTAACCAAAAGCTGACTATTTTTCTTTTAAGCTAGCCAATAAATTGTATCATCCTGATTATGGCCTAGTGCACACCAGAGCGGTTCTGCTGCGGTTTGCGATCCACTTGCGGGTGCGGATCCGCTAGGATAATGTATTTCAATGGGGTGGTGCACACCAGAGCGGGAGGCGTTTTGCAGAAACGCATACTCCCGGGCTACTACAGATTTTTGATTTCGGATGCGTTTCTGCCTCAATGTTAAGTATAGAAAAAACGCAAACCGCTCTGAAAAACGGCACTTCAGATCGGTTTGCCAGGCGTTTTTTGTTACAGTAGCTGTTCAGTAACAGCTTTACTGTAACAATACATGAAATCTACTACACCAAAACCGCTACACAAAACCGCAAAATGCTAGCTGAAACGCTACAGAAAAAGAGTTTCGAAATCTTCTAGCATTTTGCGGATCTGCTAGCGGTTTTTGGTGTGCACCAGGCCTGAGAGTTTACTAGGAATCAAGTCATGTCCATGGAAATCTGACATGTAACTAATTTAACTGATATCAGACAAACTTTTGAGCAGCTGGTTAAAAGAAAAAAAATAGTATCTATAAATGAAACGTACTGAAAGCCAATTGAAATATGTTTTAAAATTCTCCCCCTATAATTCATTAAGTTATGTCCCTCATGTTCTAAGACAAAATCAATACATACCTTAATTTTAGTGTTTAGTAGCGGCACATGGATTGAACTGATCCTCTCAGACCCCCTCTCCTGCTTGTTTAGAAGTGGGCGGATTTCTTAGAGGGGAGGGGGCTGACCAGTCTCCACCCTCCCATCAGCACTCCAGCGGAAGTGTGGCCAAGGTGCAACTTAAAGTGGACCTGAACTATTGCACAGGACAGAAGGAAAACAGAGAGAAATACACCCTGTATGTATTTAGAGAGTTTAGTCTGTCTAATTTCCCCATATTTGTGCCTAATCACAAATTGTAATCTGATCTCTCCCCTGTGTCACATGACTGCCAATGGCAGAGATGGCAGATACGCTAATTTGAAAGCACAGGCTGTTATCAATATGTCTGCTTCCACGAATCAGGAAGTAGAAACAGTGCAGATTTATTTTAGGATTTGTATCAGGTGTGACAAAGAAATAATTTTGTTTAAAGGTTATTATGCTGTTTTGTATCTTTTAGAGCAGAGAGTATGTTCTGAGTTCAGGTCCGTTTTAAGCCCCCACCCATTGGGATAAAAGAGGGGTGCAAATTGCAGAGAAGGCGTGGCCCCAGCAGCAGGCATTGAGAGAATATGAAAGGGAGCCTGCGAGTCAGAGGACCCACAGTAGCATGGGTCATGTGACTGTACCAAGGTATTTGATGCGTTTTTGTTTTGTTTTTAATCTTTGTATAGTATTACAGTAATGCACTGTGAAGGGCGGGGCAATCTGAAACTGGCTCTTTTGCCTGGTACACATGAGGCAATTTCCATCAGATAGACAATCCAATCGATATTTGGATGTACTTACCTACATACCTAAGAAGAGGGAATGCTCTGGATCCTTCCGAGGCTTCCCGTGTCCTCCTGGAGATCTCCGCTGCTGCCTGGGACCCTCCTGTAAATAACTTCTGGGCTCCTTTTCATGCACGAGCAGGCCGTGCTGCAACACGTGTGCACGAGTGGCATCAGCTTATTATGCAGGTATTGCCATACTTGCACAGGCACAGTACAGCCATGCGTGTTCATGAAGAAGAGCGCTGCCATGTAACACATCCAAAAAGCTCTTTTTGATATGTTCCGAGGGTCCACGCATGGCGGGCCAGTAGGATGTGGGAAGCCTCTTCAGAATCATGATGCTTCCCTCTTCTAAGGTAAGTGTCTGGGTTTTGTTTTGTTTTTTTTGCCTCAGGTACACGTTATAGGAAAACTGTCGCGAAAGGTGTGTGGAGGCTGCCATATTTATTTACTTTTAATCAATACCAGTTGCCGGGCAGCCCTGCTGATCTATTTGGCTGCAGTAGTGTCTGGATAACACCACAAACAAGCATGCAACTACTCTTGTCAGATCTGACAATGTCAGAAACCCCTGATCTGCTTGCTGCATGCTTGTTCAGGGTCTATGGCTAAAAGTATTAGAGGATCAGCAGAACAGCCAGGCAACTGGTATTGTTTAAAAGATAATAAATATGGCAGCCTCCATATCCCCCTTGTTACAGTTCCCCTTTAAGAAATCGCTCCAGAGAGATATCTATTGTAAACAATAGCTGTCAGCTCAGATGTAACAGTAATTCTTATTTTGCACATCAGTGAGGCCTTGTTCACATTGTGTTCGGCTCACATGTCCGTCCGCATTGGCCTGTTTTTGAGGTGTCCTTTTTCTCCGATTCCCGGCGCTTGGGTGGGCGATTCGTTTTTGTGTTAGCGGTTTTCTAATCGTTTTTTCCAAGCGGTTTTGTAATTCACTCTCTGACGCAAGTCAGGAAGTGAACTCTTTGACCCAGAAAAGAATAAATACAATGTATTTATTCTTAAAAACACGAACGCAATCGCTACACAAAGCGATATTGTGTGAGCGTTTTGCATTTCTCCTATACTTTCCATTGAGACAGAATCAACTGAATGGAAATTACTGAACGGACAGGGCACGACCCGCGCTGATATGAACCTTCTCATAGACATTCATTGCACAAGCGTTGGTGGGAGATTTTCAAAATCACCCGCCTGTTAAAAAATGCCGAAAACGCCTGCAGTGTGAACAAACCCTAAAAGGCTATTCAGCTAAACCACCAGAGAGAAGCAAAGCAGAAGGCAACAACTTGAACAGGAATGCTCACCAACATGTATATGGACATCCGCATTACAATGCAATGTCATTTGTAAGGGGAGGATTTTACGCATTGTTACTTCTAGGACTTTGCTATACGCTGGGCTGCTTTCTTTATCTTCGTTGTGCTAATTAAAAAATATCTTCACATGAATGGATTCTCTATAAGAAAATAAGCCCCTATGTGAATAAGATATGTCAATCTTTTACAGACTCTCCTAATGGATCAGTTAGAAATTGTAACCCTTTCTTTAAATTTAAGGAGGAACTGTAGTGAAAATGACATAATGAATAAAATTGCTTATTATTTTTACAATATTTATTTATAAATCATTTAGTCAGTGTTTTCCCATTGTAATATCTTTCCTCTCCCTGATTTGCATTCTTAGATTTATCACTGGAGGTGACATCTTTAAAGAGAATCTGTATTGTTAAAATCGCACAAAAGTAAACATACCAGTGCATTAGGGGACATCTCCTATTACCCTCTGTCACAATTTCGCTGCTCCCCGCCGCATTAAAAGTGGTTAAAAACAGTTTTAAAAAGTTTGTTTATAAACAAACAAAATGGCCACCAAAACAGGAAGTAGGTTGATGTACAGCATGTCCACACATAGAAAATACATCCATACACAAGCAGGCTGTATACACCCTTCCTTTTTAATCTCAAGAGATCATTTGTGTGCTTCTTTCCCTCTGCAGCTATCTTCCACTGAAGTGTCAGGCTGTTTCTTCCTGCAGAGTGCAGACAGCTCTGCCTGTATGTAATTCATTAGTATGTGAAAGCCCAGCCAGCTCAGAGGAGGATTTATCCAGCTTGTAAAAGATAATAGAGCAGAGAGAAGCTGCACTAATCTAAATAATACACAGGCAGTGTGCAGAGAGGGGCCTGGAGGAGGGAGGTGCATCACAGAACCACAACACTGAAGAACTTGGCAGCCTTCCAGACACAGCCTGACAAGTCTGACAAGAGAGAGATAAGTTGATTTATTACAGAGATGGTGATAGCAGAACGTGCTGCAGTAAGCCAGAACACATTAGAATAGCTTTTGGAACTTGTAGGATGATAAAAAACAGGATGCAATTTTTGTTACGGAGTCTCTTTAAGTCTGCCAGGTGTTCTGTACGGAATGTCCATATCTGAGAGTTCTATGCACAGAGGGAGATATTGCTTGCTTGGCAGGCAAAAAGCCGTTATTTCCCATAATGCAAGAAGGTTCACAGACAGCAAACTGTCAGGACCATGGTCATGACATCACACTGTGAGCGGGGTTTCACCACAATATCCGACAGACAGACTGCCTGACTATCTATTCAAGAAAAGGTAAAGATTTGTCGTGGGAAAGGGGGTATGAGATGAAGTTTAATCCTGGGTTAAAGTTCCTCTTTAAGGGTCATATGCAATTCACTTTTTCACCTGACTTTTCTCCTAGGAGATAATTTTTCATCTTCAATTTAGAATACGTTTTCAGCAATTTGCAAATGAAAAGTCCCAAAAAGTAGAAAAAAATGTACTATCAAAATTATTTTGAGTATTTTTTTGCTTGCTGGGGGTTTAAAATGCATTTTATTGACAAGTTTCAAAATATCACCTAGGAGAAAATTCAGGTGAAAAACTGAATTGCATATGGCCCCAAGTGGCTTAGAAAATTATTTTGTGAAACCAACTTTGCTTTTGAGAGCATTGATGACTGGCCAACTAAGGACAGGCCATGTGTGAGATTGGGGGGTGGAGGGGGGGGGGGGAGGCACTGCTGTCGAATGCATTATATTGAAAAAAAATCAGGAAATTCATATTTCTGATACGATTTGAAAAAAAAAAAAAAAGCTTTCAATGTTCCTGTTTGTTTTTATTGAATTGCCATAAAATTGGATGGTTTTATTTTATCGTCTGTGGTCACCTTTACAGAGGTGGGCTGCTTGATTTTGCTACAGACTGCATTTACTTTTGGGGGAAATCGAAGAAGTTGCACCAGTGGGAAAAAGGTGCCGTGATTACCAGGTTATAATCATAGTGCCATGGCGATAAAAGCCAAATCTGAAAATGGAAATGCCTTTGGTGTGAAATAGCCCTTATTGATTAGAGTTGGATTATCAGGCTTAGGGGATAAGGTAAGCATTAGGGTGCCCATACACTGAGCCAATTAGCAGCCGATCGATATCGATCGCAAATTGATTGACCGATCGATTTGCAGCCGATTTCGAGGTCGATCTGTTGAGATAGCTTATCATTTTGCATTGGCCCTAATGGAAATCTGATGGCGAAAAAATGCCATCAGATCGATTTTCAATAGATTTCAAACTGAAATCTATTGGAAATCTGTTCCTAGTAAAAAATGTTCCTAAACACATCAGATAGATCAGAAATCTATCTGATGATCTATCTGCTGCTAATCTAACGAGCGTATGGCCACCTTAGTTAGGGTTAGGTATCAGGAAGTGGATTAAAGGAAACCTATAATGTGGATTTAAAAAAAGTTTCACTTACCTGTGGCTTCTGCCAGCCCTCTGCAGCCTCCCTGTGCCCTCGCCTTCACTGAAGATCCTCCATTCCAGTCAGCATCCAGCACAGGCGCAGTATGAGAAAACATCGTACTGCACCTGCAAAGGATGCTCCCGATGAGGGGAACATGAACGAGGGTGTGTGGCCAGGACCACGCAGGTGCAGTGGACGTCGACTTGCGTAACAAAACTGAGCCGCGGCGGGGACCGGATGCTGCAGGGGGCTGGCAGAAGCCAAGTGTAACTCTCTTTTTTTTTATCCACATTACATGTTTCTTTTAAGCATTAGGGGGACCATTTAGGCATCAGGGAAGAAAGGAAGCACTGGAGGGAACACTTAAAGGATACCCGAACTGACATGTGACATGATGAGATAGACATGTGTATGTACAGTGCCAAGCACACAAATAACTATGTGGTGTTCCTTTTTTTCTTTCTCTGCCTGAAAGAGTTAAATATCAGGTATGTAAGTGGCTGACTCAGTCCTGACTCAGACAGGAAGTGACTACAGTGCGACCCTCACTGATAAGAAACTCCAACTATAAAACACTTTCCTAGCCGAAAATGGCTTCTGAGAGCAAGAAAGAGGTAAAAAGGGGAATTTCTTATCAGTGAGGGTCACACTGTAGTCACTTCCTGTCTGAGTCAGGATTGAGTCAGCCACTTACATACCTGATATTTAACTCTTTCAGGCAGAAAAAGGAAAAAAAGGAACACAGCATAGTTATTTGTGTGGTAGGCACTGTACATACACATGTCTATCTCATCATGTCACATGTCACTTCGGTTTAAAGAGACTCTGAAGCCTCGTAAAATGTCACTTTTTATTTAACAATTCCCTTCTACACTATCACCCTAGCTAAAACGCTGCATTCCTTTGGCAGATCGCTGTATCTAAACTCCCCAAATACCGGGGCAAAAATCCACGACTTTCAAAGTCGTGGATTTTGCTGCCCTAAGGAGGCAGAGCTTAGCATTAGTGTCAATCCACTACTGATCTCCGCCTCTCCCCGCCCCTCTCAATGAAGGAAGACTGAGAGGGCCGGGGTGAAGCGGCGATTGACGCGAGTAGAGGCAGAGCTACAGCGCTAAGCTCTGCCTCTACAAGGAAGCGCTCCCCTAATATTGCCCCGGGGATTTGGGGGGTTTAGATACAGCGATCTGCTGTGGGAATGCAGCGTTTTAGCTGGGGTGATAGTGTAGAAGGGAATTGTTAAATAAAAAGTGACATTTTACGAGGCTTCAGACTCTCTTTAAGGTCGCCACTAATGGTCCAATTTCTAGTAAAAATTGTTAGAACGATCAGAAATTCTGATCAGATTGGTTGTAAATAATCTCCATTAATGGGCACAATCAATTATGAACAATCATAAAAACATTGGATTGGATTGGATTTTCGTTGAACCAAAATTGGGATTTTCTTGTTGGTTGTGATAGATAGGAAGCAAAGATTGGTTTGTTGATGGTGTAGTGAACGATTTCACTTCCGGTCAGAATTAGCTGACCGCTTGAACGATTTCTCGCTAGAAATGTAGGCAGTTGACAGGGTATACACACACTGAAACACTGATGACAGCAATAAAAACGCAATGCCCTATTCACAGTGCACACGTTGTGTTGGTGACTAACACTGCATGTTATGTAAAAGTACTGCATGCAGTGCGTTATACACATGTTATCAGCTGCGTTAGACTGTTTGCACATGCTCAGTAATGACTTGGAAGCATACTTTTCATTGCCTGTATCTTCTACTGTATGCGACGATAATGGGGCATTAAGTTGCGTTGGAACTTTTTGGGGGCGTTGCGTTGTATTTGCTTTAACGTCACATCAAAACGCAACGTCCTACTGTGAAAGAGGCCTTAAGGTCCATCCAATTTTGATTGGCCAATTCTACCACTTCTATGTAGCATCGATGTTATGCCTGGTACACACCATCCAATTTCCTGTCAGATAGATGGGTCGAATCAATTATTTCCGAAAGGTCCTATCTAATTTCTGTTCATTTTTCTGATCGATTTTGTATAGAAGTGATCAGAAAATCGATTAGAAAAAACAATCGGAAATCGCATAACACATAGCTAACTTCTTCAAATATATGTGTATACCCACAGGAATCCATTTTGATGTAAATGAAACAAAATCTAAAAATGTGTGCCAGACTCAAATGAAAAGTGCAAGAAATACTGTATATCACTACACTATTCTAAGTAAAATCAGCTAACTAGAAAAGAAACAATATAATTCCTATTAAGACAATGAAGTTGATTAGGGACTAGCTAAATCATCATAAAACAGACTATTATTGGTCCCTGGAGAAAAGGCTAAGAATTGTATTATAACTGTAGTCATTGTATGGAACCTACTGCATTCTATTCCCTACAGCCTAACTGACTGACATTCTGTAAAGCAGTTACAGTTTATGAGAGCGGAAGAAAAGTTCCAACTGTCCACTTCGGAGGCGTATACAGTGAACAATAAGCTGCACAGCAGGTTACCTAAATGATAATTGGGTCATTTCCATGCAGATAAGGGTACTCTATCTGAGAATGTGATAAACACGTCTTCAAAGCGCTGGTACACACAGTGCAATTTCTTGTCAAATTTTGTGTCAAATGGATAATGTCCGACAAGTCCAATCTAGTTTCCGACCGGTTTTCCAATCCAACTTTATAGAGTCTAAAATTCTAAATTCCGCCAACCAAAAGTGATCAACATTGTTAATTCAAAAGTACCTTAATTCAAAAGTGTATGTCGATTGGAATTTTTGAAACTTCTCAGTCAATTCCAGATCGATTAAAATCTTAATTTCTGCACATTTGCTAATCTTGACTATTACTACAGAAACAGCCAAACATCAATTGCTGTGTAGTAATGCAATCGATTCAGTTATGAACAACAGCTGTTCTGAGTTTCAATATAACTTACGTAGATTTTTGAATCGCTACATTTAAAGCTACATGCCCACTTTAAAGAAATAAAAAAGACATCTGATATACGCAATACCTTTAGAACTTGGTACTTTAAGACTGGTTTCACACGGGGTAATTTGCACAGAAGCATTGTGCGGTATGTGTGCATTGGGTATCCATGAATGGTATGTGTCAAGCAACTGTAAATACGCACGTCATCCGGTAGCGTAGAACATGCCTTGTGTCATTCCGCGGGATTCTGCAGCACCGCACTGCTAACACTCTGATGTGACCTTACCATTACAATATCATCGCACAGCATTTGTGATGCGATTATATTGTCTGGCTCAACAGTATGAAAGTAATGTAATGCCTGATACACACAGTGCAATTTCCCATCACATTAATGATCGAATCGATCATTTCCGACAGATCATTTTTATGATTGATTTTTCAATCAATTCTGTACAAAACTGCTCAGAAAAGCACTCGGAAATCAAATTGGACCTGACAGAAATTATCGATTCGACCGTCAATCTGATGGAAAATAGCATTATGTGCACCTGGCATAACCCCACTCACATGCAATTTCTTGTCAGATCGACAAGTGGACTCAATATTAATAATTTTCAGCATGTCCGATCTGCTTCCAATCGAGAACAGGATCGATTTTCAGGAGTAGATTGGACATGCTAGAAATTTTCCATTTGACACATCAGTCTGATGGTAAATTGCATCGTATGTACCAATAAATTAAGTCCCCAGCTGTTGCTTGTCATTTCAATACCAGTCTGTTCAGTTAGCATTATACAGAGAATATTAAATAAAGGAAAAAAGGAGAGTTGTAATATGTGACATTTAAAAATAAAGATTCATTCAAATGTAAAACTAAAAAATGTTCACTGTCCCCATGTGTTGCTTTCAGACGTGTCCTTGGAACATCATAAATGCGAGCATGTCGCTTTATGGGTTTGTCGGTAGATTACAAGTGACAGAAAAGCGCTACTTGGTAATGGAAATAGCCACGCTGCTGTTGGTAGCGGCAGTGGAAGCCGAGTTATGTAGCCGACAACTCTCGGCTATGTAAACTACCTGTCATTGAGAGAAGCATAGAAACTCCATGTCATGTTTAGTTTACCGCGCCTGTAAAACATCAGAGCATGTTTTATGATAGAGTATTCTCCGCAGCCTATTCACCTGTTAACAACGGCTATTACCATACAGAGAGTGTATCACATCTCAGCCGGACAGTAAAGTTTTCCCACGCTGAGCACATTTCGTATATAAAGCATATTTAGAACCTCCCAGCCTGAATATAACATATAGCACCTTCCCCAGCCTCTGTGCGTGGAGTTACCTCTAGCATGGGTGATGCCATCCCCTGTGGCTGCTGTCGCCGCTCCCGCTGCTCTGAGCGCTCAGCTCTTGTGGTCCTGAGAGCAGCTTGCGATCCACCCACTGCCCCAAGGCTGGCTCTACCTCTCCTGCCCACTTGTGCTCATTAAACGTCCCTCCCCCATGAAACCAGCAGAGGGGGTAGGGTGTGTGTGTCTCGTTAGTATAATGTCATTATCCGATTTGGAACCAGGGGACACGTTTATAAGCAGCCAATAAAGTCGCAAGGGACGCATGCCGCTGTATAGAGCGCTATGGGGACCCCGGAGGAATGTCTGCTCTGCTCGCTATAGTGAATGCCGTCCCGGGGTCATATTGAATCAAATCACAGAAGGCGTGGACCACCTACAGTACGTCTGAATACCATATGAAAAATCACGGTAGAAACTGATAGCAGATCTGCCGTCACCATATTTTATAGAGAATACTTTTCTGTTATGATTTTGTTTCCACTCTGAGACTTTTTCTCTCTCCCAGTTTGTTGCACAGTTCTATAAAAAAAAAGTCTCCCCTCCCTGTCAGGTATACAAGTACATGAACTTTTGTTTATTTTTATTTTTTTCTGTAAAAAAACAAGTGGCGAAGCTTTCAGGCTGGATTCATAGTGGCAGCAAAAATCTGAAAGATCTGACAGGTTTTGGACTAGTCTAAATCCTCATAGAGGATTTTCAGTATTATCTCTATTCTTTACAAAAGCTCTCTATGGAAAGGATCTATATAAGGATGCTGGCCTGCCTCCCTAACTGCTTGCTGGCTTTTTTGGCAGTTTGACTGAGAAACTACCATTCAGTAAGTGCTTTTTGAAGCAAAGAAAACCATGATAATCTCCATGAGGAGATGGACTAGTTCAAACCCTGTCCGATCTGTCAGATTTTAACTGCCTACTGTAAGTGACAGCAAGATAGGATAAAGGTAATTAAGGCTCATACACACGTCCAACATGCACACAACCACATGACCAACATTATGTAGCTTTATAGAAAAACAGGTAGGCCCTCATAGAAGCTTGCACACACATAGAAAGTCTCTTATAGCTTCAATCCAGCTACATCCCCCCTTTAGGTACAGACTCACCGGATGCTGCAGCCTTCAGGGCCCGTAATCACCTCTATGATATTGGCCACCCCTCAGCCTCACTGGCGATCCTCCTAGGGCGTCTCCACAGCTGTGCATAAGAAAGTAGAAGCTCTACATTGCGTAAAAGCGTAGGATTTTATTGGATGAAAAAGTACAATACAAAACTAAAAAAGCCAAACCCGCTAAACCCTCTAATGAAACAATACTCACGCTCAATAAGAGGAATAGGGGATGCGTTAAGTGATCTGCTCTCGGCTAGTGGCAACCAATAAGCCGTGTTAACCTAGCCTGCCCGATATCTCGTGTGCAGCCACATTCTGGCAAACAGAAAAAGCCTTTCCGCATGAACTCAAACCACTTGTCTGAATTGACCTTTAAAGACTTTTCTAGCGTTGTATGAAGCTTGCCTTATATGTGATAATGCCCAGTATATGGTTATATTATCTGTATGAGCGCAGTATCTTGTTGCTACAACTGTTTTATATACATGACCAACATGACAAACCTTACAACCTGACGAACCACACGACCTGTACGTACATACGCCTAGTCTGCTAAACAACCAACTCAGTTAACATACAGAACACACAAGAGGACTGACGGACTACACATTCAAAACAAGTATAAGTCTTTCAAACAACTTGTACACACGCACCAACTGCATGATATCAGACCAACATACTGTAGATCCAATAGTTGAATTGATCAAACCTCCTGTTATCAGTTGCTCATCAAGTTGTTTGTACGCGTACACATACCTGATTGTCATCCAACAGACTAAAGTCAGATGATAATCAGACTGCGGGTTGGTCTGTGTGTACTTAGCTATATAGTGAATCTCATCCTTAAGGTGCGTACACACGCACTACTGTAACAAACGACGGGTCCGTCAGACCCTCCAGCTGGGTGGACTTTCTGCACGTACACACGTGCTACTGTCCGCAGAATGTCCGCCCAGCGGGAGGGTCAGACGGACCCGTCCTTTGCTGAAGTATGGCGTGTGTGCGCTCCTTAAAGAGACACTGAAGCGAGACTAAATCTCGCTTCAGGTCTTATATATAGCAGGGGCACGTGTGCCCCTGCTAAAACGCCGCTATCCCGCGGCTTAACGGGGGTCCCTTCACCCCCAACCCACCCCCCGCAAACCTGGGTCGGAAAAAGGTCGCTGGAGCTGATCTTCCTGGAGGCAGGGCTAACGGCTGCAGCCCTGCCTCCAGTCGCGTCTATCAGACGCGCATCGCCGCCTCTCCCCCGCCCCTCTCAGTGAAGGAAGACTGAGAGGGGCGGGGGAGAGGCGGAGGTACGTGTCTGACAGACGCGCATGGGGTAGGGCTGCGGCGGTTAGCCCTGCCCCAACCAGGAAGCGCTCCCCCGCTGCTCGGAGGGGGTTTGGGGGGACAGGGACCCCCGTTAAGCCGCGCTATAGCGGCGTTTTAGCAGGGGCACGCATGCCCCTGCTAGCTATGAGGTCTGAAGCGAGATCTATTCTCGCTTCAGACTCTCTTTAAAGGCTCATATACACACTCAACAGAAGTCGAACGATTTTTGTCACGTAAAAGACGTGCAAACGACAAGGCGTTATCACTGATAAGAGGCGTCCAACGACTGATAAGACGCAGCTCAAGCGATCCAACTGTTAGATTGACTTGACGAACGACTGAGAGAAGTTGTGTCCAACACAGCAATGTGTACAGAAGTCTGCTACGACTTTTCAAAGTTTTCCATCACTAATTAGAACACATTAGTCGTTCACCAATTGAGTAACGATATGTAAATTTGTAGTTGTTCATCAAGTCGTTATGTGTATATAATAGTCGTTTGCATGCCAAGACGTATCTTTTCAACTTTTTTACAACATTAATAATCGTAATTGTGTGATGAGTTGTTTATCGTAAAAGACTGCTGCTGAGCATGTGCATGTGGTTTAACACAAATGTACAAAGATAGGGACACCAAGAGCCAAATATAATGTAGTATGTACTGGTAATATGGGATGAAGTTGGTAGATTAAATGCAAATACACTCACAAAGGCAACAACTGCAGGTGGGGAAATTAGACCTGACCCCACTCAGGATTAAGAAGTCGCTCTCTCCGTAGATCAAGAAAAAAGGGGATGAAACCCCTCCACCAAGGGTGGACTAGAACAATGTAGCAGGGATACAGAGGTGCCAGAAGAATAAAAATGTCTAAAAAGTTTAAAATTTGTGGAGGCAGTGTACTTACCTTCTCCAAACAGACACAAGATATGCCATCAAAGTTTAGCAGAACAAATTTATTTACATACTTCAGGGGAAAATGCAACACGTTTCACAAGTATGACCGTACTTCATCAGGCAATAGGTAGGAGTAGGTACAGTGCAGGTATGTAGGTGGGCCAAGCGACTTATCACTCCAGGCTTATGGCTTGGCTGCGCATGCTTTCCCATGGGTGGGAGTGTTCTGCACCTGCGCAGAATGCTCCCAGTGATGGGAGCGCGACAGGGGAGTGCGCGCAGTTGGACTGCGCCTGCGCTGACTGTCACCGACTGGGGTCAGTTGGGGATGAACCAGGCGGATAACGGCGATTTTAATGAAACAAATGAATGGGAGCAATTTTTAAAAAGTGCTCAGAAAGCACTAATCAATCACAAGCTCTCAGAAAAGCGCTTATAGTGTGGCTGAGCCCTTTAAGTCGAAACACTGTGCCATCTGTGTCCCTTGAACCTCCTCTAAGCTCCCCTCCCCTGTGCCTCCAGTGTCTCCCTCTGTGTCCCCTTTGTTCTCCTGTGCCTTCAGTGTCCCCCTCTGTCCCTGCACTGTCACCTCTGTCTCCCTGTGCCCTCAGTGTACTCCAGCAAAATGTTATCTTACCAGTTTGAAAAACATTTTTTCTTTGACATTTTTTTAAATCAATTTTCTCAAAAGCTACAAGATCTTTTTGAAAAATTTGTTCCCACAGAATTAAATTTCACATTTTTGGGCCGTTCGTATCTGTGGGTCATTTGTAAGTTGGGGACTACCTGTACTGCTGTAGCATGCACGTGAATTCAGTCCATCACTGATCTGTGAGCCACACTATCATAGCCATTGCTACGCAATATCATACTTATCTTAGGAGAGATCTAATACGTCTATGTTGCTTTGAAGAAAAATACATCGATAAAATTCAATGCCATAGTGTCCTAGCCTATGTAATGGCATATTGTTTGGCTACATTGCATAGTGAATTCTTTACGTGACTTCCACTAAATTCTTTTTCCTGTTCATTCCATTGACATCTCTGCCAGATGGGCACAGGGCCATGTATATACATTTCTGTTGTTCCTGAACTCAGATTAAAGCAGATCTAAACCCAGTTTGCAGAATTCAAACAGACAGCAAGGCTGAGTTAGCCGCAGCCTCACTTAAACTGCTCCCTATGTGAGACCTGCTGGGTCCTGTCATTGTAGTAGTGGAATTGCAGGCACCCCCTCTGATGTCATCCTCTGGTGTCCGAACCAATGCAGAGGTCAGAGTTTGGTCACATGAGGGGTATATGTGGACCAGGGTGTGCACAAAACCTTCAGTAAAAAATGTAAAGAGTGGGAAGGGGGGGGGGGGGGCAACACTTCTTATATCAGGGGACATTATACTCATTGTTGTTATGGGGCATGATGGCTGCAGTGTTATGGTGGATACCTGATTGTTGCTTTTGTTAAGGCGTTAATGCAATAGAATATTGCATCCAACTTGTACACAGTTGTACTGCAGAATATACATTTTAAAGTGTACCTGAGATGAATGGGGAAAGGATTTTTACTTACTGGGGCTTCCTCCAGCCCCCTGTCGTATGTCCCTAGGCCTTCTCAATGTGTCCCTAGGCCTTCTCAAAGGACATCTGCACATGGAGGAAAAACGTTTTAGCAATTTATTTAGGAAAGGGTTCTTTACAGTAAGAGTGATTAAGATGTGGAATGCATTGCCACAGGAAGTAGTTATGGCAAATTCTATACCTGCATTTAAAGGGGGCTTAGATACTTTCCTTGCGTTGAAAGACATCCATGGCTACAATTACTACCCAATGATGTTGATCCAGGGATTTTATCTGATTGCCATCTGGAGTCGGGAAGGAATTTTTTCCCTTTTGGGGCTAATTGGACCATGCCTTGTAAGGGTTTTTCTCCTTCCTCTGGATCAACAGGGATATGTGAGGGAGCAGGCTGGTGTTGTACTCAGGTTGAACTTGATGGACGTATGTCTTTTTTCAACCCAAATAACTATGTAACTATGTATATGTATGCCGCCGGTGAGCTGGGCGTATGGTGAGCCAAATAACGGCTCATCCTGCTGCCAATCAAATCCCCGGCGGGGTGAAATACTGTTCCCCCTTCGAGTCGTTGCAACTCGGAGGGAGGTGTAATTCAGGGTCCGGCGATCACCAAACCCCCGTATTACCCTTATGCGCCCCGCGCAGTGTAACATTGCTGCTATGGGACGCCATGCGCCGAAACCACCTGCTCCCGCCCCCTGTAGTCCATCTGTACTCTCACCATCCTCCCGATCCCTTCAATTGTGTTGCTCTCAGCCGAGTTGTGGACTAATGTGCATTTGCGGTGCCAGCTGTGTGTATCACCTGATCTTGCTCCTGTGACCAGGAGCGTTCTGCGCATGCACAGTTCACTAGGACTGTAATGGCGCCTTGTGCAGAATGTTCCCAGTCACGGGAGCGCAATGAAGGAGGCAGGCACCCTGGAACAGCACATGTGCAGTGGCCTGCTCCCCACCTGGATTGCAGACTTCACAGCGGCACAACGGAGGCGACCGGAAGAACATCAAAGGGAGCAGATAGACTACAGGGGGCTGGAGGTAGCTCCAGGTCAGGTAAGTAAAAATCCTTTATTCCCATTCATCTTGGATTTATTTTAAAAAGGTCAAATGTTCGGGTCAATTGAAGTCTACTACACATATTCTATATACTTCTCCACAAATTAACTTTGCAGATCATTTGGACAGTGGTGTTTGAGTGAGCATTGTGTGCTTCTCAATGGAGGGGGCAGACTCAAGATGCAATGTGGAGGGCAATTTGTCCTGGTTGACTGCAGAAGAGGTGCCAGTGGTATTGGGAGACACCGGTACAAACTTTAAGCATACCTCCCAACTTTTAGAGATAAGAAAGAGGGACACTTAAGCCATGCCCCTGCCACACCCCTAGTCACGTATACCATAAAGATTTCATAAGAAAAATATGCAGTTTTATAATTCAAACCACACTGGTCCTTTCTATCCTGATTCATTGTCCTTCATATTAACATTTGAAAATAAAAAAATATATAAATTTAAAGGATGGGAATAAAAACATTTTTTCCAGTAGAAAAATACATGTTTACATAGATCTGTACATCAGTCCTGAAAGAGGGATAAATGAGGAGGAAAGAGGGACAGAGGGATTGGGTACCTACAGAGGGACTGTCCCAAAAGAGAGACAGTTGGGAGCTATTTAAATTTTTAGCTGAAATGACCAGGAACCATAGTTACAACCACAGTAGATCTATAGCCTGTACTTAGCTATATACTTGAAGCTGAATTGGAGTATATATAGTATTTGCATCGGTCCGCTTACTCATTACGTGGATCTGAGCGATTAGAAAGTGGATGACAGGGAAATAACATATTTCTATAAATACTCTGTATGCTCGGTTTACTCATCGATCTTCTTTTATTGTAGTGCAGGGCTGCACATGAGCGAGAAATAAAGGGCAAATATAAGGAGAATGCAAGATGCTTAGATATAATTTATTTCATACATGCTATTTTGGCATGAATGAGATGGAACAGCGACAGGAACAAGCGGTCTTTATCCAAACATTGAGATTAGAATGGTGGGGATAGCTGTGATGTACAGATCCCTGGAAACAAGCGCTGAGATCTTCAATAATGCAGCTCTTCAAGTTAAAACATGACCTTATTTTTTAAATAAAAATACAGCAAAACAAAAGAGTGGAACCCATAACAACAAACTGGGTCTGGGAAATCTGTCCAAATTGACCATGAATCAATGCACAGAACTGGTATGGTTCAGGGCAGTGGCGTACCTAGGGCATTTGACACCCGGTGCTGGGTATTATAAGACACCCCCCCCCCCCCCAAAAAAAAAGGTGAAGGGGCAAAAAATGGGTGGCGCTATAACATGCGGCGGCGGCAAAAAAATGGGCGTGGCCATGATCGGATGAGGGCGGAGCTAACTGTAATTTGACGTGAACCCGGGTGAAAATACACGTAATGTGTGCAGATTTGCCCAGAGAATACGTTCAATCATGTCTGCAGATTTGCCCAGAGAATACGTTCAATCATGTCTGCAGATTTGCCCAGAGAATACGTTCAATCATGTCGGCAGATTTGCCCAGAAAATACATGCAATCATGTCGGCAGATTTGCCCAGAGAATACGTTCAATCATGTCGGCAGATTTGCCCAGAGAATACGTTCAATCATGTCGGCAGATTTGCCCAGAGAATACGTTCAATCATGTCAGCAGATTTGCCCAGAGAATACGTTCAATCATGTCGGCAGATTTGCCCAGAGAATACGTTCAATCATGTCGGCAGATTTGCCCAGAGAATACGTTCAATCATGTCGGCAGATTTTCCCAGAGAATACGTTCAATCATGTCTGCAGATTTGCCCAGAAAATACATGCAATCATGTCGGCAGATTTGCCCAGAAAATACATGCAATCATGTCGGCAGATTTGCCCAGAAAATGCATGCAATCATGTCGGCAGATTTGCCCAGAGAATACGTTCAATCATGTCGGCAGATTTGCCCAGAGAATACGTTCAATCATGTCGGCAGATTTGCCCAGAGAATACGTTCAATCATGTCGGCAGATTTGCCCAGAGAATACGTTCAATCATGTCGGCAGATTTGCCCAGAGAATACGTTCAATCATGTCGGCAGATTTGCCCAGAAAATACATGCAATCATGTCGGCAGATTTGCCCAGAAAATACATGCAATCATGTCGGCAGATTTGCCCAGAGAATACGTTCAATCATGTCGGCAGATTTGCCCAGAGAATACGTTCAATCATGCCGGCAGATTTGCCCAGAGAATACGTTCAATCATGTCGGCAGATTTTCCCAGAGAATACGTTCAATCATGTCGGCAGATTTTCCCAGAGAATACGTTCAATCATGTCTGCAGATTTGCCCAGAAAATACATGCAATCATGTCGGCAGATTTGCCCAGAAAATACATGCAATCATGTCGGCAGATTTGCCCAGAGAATACGTTCAATCATGTCGGCAGATTTGCCCAGAAAATACATGCAATCGTGTGGCAGACCTGTCCAGAAAACACTTAAATCGTGTAGCAGACCTGGCCAGAACATAAATGCTACCCCTGGCTGCTAATATAAATTAAAAAGAAAAAAAAAAACATTTACTCACCTGCAGCAGAGCTCCTGTTCCGGCCTCCGTCCAGTGCGCAGCTCCCACGATCCTCTGCAGCCAGCAACTCCCAAAGTCTCCAGAGCAGGGCTTCGGACATTTTACTATAGCCCTGCTCTGCCGCTGCGGTGAACTGATACGGCGTCTATTAGATGCCGAAAGTCAGTTCACGCTGGGGGGTGCTTGGAGAATTTTAAGGGGTGCTTCAGCACCCTAAGCACCCCCCCCCCCCCCCCCCGCCGCCACTGCCCCCAGTATAGGTAGCTAGCAGTTGCCCCCAGTATAGGTAGCTAGTTGCCCCCAGTGAAGGTAGTATAGTTGCCCCAATATAGCTAGTATAGTTGCCCCCAGGATAGGCAGCATAGCTGCTGCCCCCAATGTAGGTAGTGTTGCTGCCCCCAGTGTAGTTTGTATAGTGGCCCCCGTAGAGCTTCCCTCCAGTATAGCTAGTATAGTGGCCCCCATAGTTGCCCCAGTATAGCTAGTATAGTGGCCCACAGTTTAGATAGTATAGTTGCCTCCATTGTAGCTGGTATGGTGCCCCCCCCCCCCCCAGTATAGGTAATATAGTGGCCCCCATAGATGCCCCCAGTGTAGCTAGTATAGTGCCCTGTGCCCCCCCCCCCCCCCGTTTAGCTGCCTCCAGTATAGTGGCCCCCAGCTGCCAGCTAGTATAGTGGCCCCCAGTTTAGGTAGTATAGTTCCCCCCCCCCCCCGTGTAGCTAGAAGGAGGGGTGACAGCAGGGATAGCGGCGGGGAGGGGGAAATATCCCCCCCTCCCTCACCTGGGTCCCCTCCTTCTGCCTCTCTTCTCCCCCAAAAATGCGGGCAGCGGGCCGGTGGCAGTGGACAGCGAGCAGGCGAGCGCGGAGTATACTCACGTTACTTCCGCGTATCAGCCTGGAACGCTGCGTCGCCGTCACGTGCCTCTACTGCGCCTCCAATGATTGGAGGCGCAGAAGAGGCACGTGACGGTGACGCAGCGTTCCAGGCTGATACGCGGAAGTAACGTGAGTATACTCCGCGCTCGCCTGCTCGCTGCCCACTGCCACCGGCCCGCTGCCCGCATTTTTGGGGGGAGAAGAGAGGCAGAAGGAGGGGACCCAGGTGAGGGAGGGGGGGATATTTCCCCCTCCCCGCCGCTATCCCTGCTGTCACCCCTCCTCCTAGCGCTGCTCTTCCCCTCCTTAGTCAGGTGTAGGGGGGTCGTGGCGACACCCCCCTGGCTGACTGGTACCCGGTGCGCCCCGCCCCCCTGCGCCCTTAGGTAGGAACGCCACTGGTTCAGGGCTAGTTCACAGTGCTCAGTTGCGTTGCAGAATAATTCTGCATGTCAACTCAATGTCTATACGATTCTATGGGGCTGTTCACAGTACAGCCTTGTAATGGATCGCGGTATTCTAACTCGCTGCATGCAGGCTTTGTGTTAAAGTCTATGGCCAGGCTGCATTGCAGTTCACACTCATTATAACGTGTGTGTTATGCAACTGACCCCTGTGAACCTAGCCTTAGTAGATAAACTGGCAGGTGTCTGATTATTTCAATGGTCAGGTCAATCTACAATATAAATTCACTTTAGATGTCGCCATGCTTAGGCCCTGTTTACAGTGGTCAGTTCCGTTGCAGAATAATTCTGTATGTCAATTCACTGCCCATACAGTTCTAGGGAGCTGTTCACAGTACTGTATTATAACTGATTACATTGTTTTAACTTGCAGCATGCAGGCTTTGTATTAAAGTCTATGGGCAATCTCGATTGCAGTTCACAGTCATTATAACGTATGGGTTATGCAACTGACTGCTGTAAACCTAGCCTTATTATTATTATTATCCAGTAGCCAGGCACAGAGCACTGCTCAGAGCACCGGCTGCATGTAACGTTTACACTGCTTTCATATGGATTTGTAGTGGAGAGTGCTCCCCCTCTCCAATATAGGTAGCCAGAGAGTGCTCCCCCTCCCCCAATATAGGTAGTTAGAGAGTGCTCCCCCTCCCCCAATATAGGTAGCCAGAGAGTGCTCCCCCTCTCCAATATGGGTAGCCAGAGAGTGCTCCCCCTCCCCCAATATAGGTAGTTAGAGAGTGCTCCCCCTCCCTCGGTATAGGTAGCCAGAGAGTGCTCACCCTGCCCCAATATAGGTAGCCAGAGAGTGTTTCCCTCCCCCAATATAGGTAGCCAGAGAGTGCTCCCCCACTCCCCAGCATAGGTAGCCAGAGAGTGCTCCCCCTCCCCCAATATAGGTAGCCAGAGAGTGCTCCCCTCCCCCAATATAGGTAGCCAGAGAGTGCCCCCCTCCCCCAATATAGGTAGCCAGAGAGTGCTCCCCCACTCCCCAGCATAGGTAGCCAGAGAATGCACCCCCTCCCCCAATATAGGTAGCCAGAGAGTGCTCCCCTCCCCCAATATAGGTAGCCAGAGAGTGCACTCCCTCCCCCAATATAGGTAGTTAGAGAGTGCTCCCCCACCCCCAGCATAGGTAGCCAGAGAGTGCTCCTCCTCCCCCAATATAGGTAGCCAGAGAGTGCTCCCCCACTCCCCAGCATAGGTAGCCAGAGAGTGCTCCCCCTCCCCCAATATAGGTAGCCAGAGAGTGCTCCCCCTCCCCCAATATAGGTAGCCAGAGAGTGCACTCCCTCCCCCAATATAGGTAGCCAGTGAGTGCCCCCCTCCCCCAATATAGGTAGCCAGAGAGTGCCCCCCCTCCCCCAGCATAGGTAGCCAGAGAGTGCACCCCCTCCCCAATATAGGTAGCCATAGAGTGCCCCCCCAGTATAGGTAGCCAGAGAGTGCCCACACCAGTATAGGTAGCCAGAGAGTGCCCTCCCCCTCCCCCCCAGTATAGGTAGCCAGAGAGTGCCCACACCAGTATAGGTAGCCAGAGAGGGTGCTATCATGTGCATGCAGAGTGCAGAGGGGTGAATAGTTGTCACCTTTCCAGAATCCGGCAAACACATGTAACCCGTCTTCATCCTCTCTTCCCAGTTCCCAGGCGTGATCTCCATGGCGTGAGCTCCGTCTGTCACATGACAAACAGCGCTTGCAACATAGAGACGGAGCACCTAGGAGGAGAACATGAAGACGGGTTGCATGTGGCCGGATCCTGGAGATGTGACTTGTTCACCCTCCGCTGCACACTGGCCCTGCCCACCGTTTTCTCCGAGTGTGGCTCGAGGTTACCACTTTCGGTACTTTAAATTAACCCCAGAGCTACACTCGGGATTTCTGCCGGGGAGGTTACTTTGATGAACTGCTTTACCGAGAAGCAGATTTTCAGGAGCTCAGAACACCACGCTCTCAATCATACTTTGCTTTATTATATCTGCTGTAATCTGTGACTTCTGGTAACATTTAGCTGTGGGCATTCTGTCAATTTGTCGTTTTTTAACTCACATGATCTGTTTCCATTACCTTGGTTTGCTTCAGGGTAATTTTTAATGTTCCTATTAACTTGCTCTATAAAATAACTCAAAGCTAGAATCTAATTGGTTATTGTGGGCAACACCTCCCCTTTCCATAAATGAGGGCTGTCTGTCATTTGTGTACCTAGTATTGTAAATAGTGGCATCATATACCAGTATAAACCCATCACAGCCTTCCTAGCCAGCACCGCCGGCGTGTGATCTGTGAGCAGCGCCTGAGCAATGGAAGCATTGATACTTCCTCACCCTCAGCACACAGTTCAGGAAATTAAAATGAAAGCTCTCTATTATTTTACTCTCATATAACATGCAGTGGCTATATGAAATCACTTTAAACTGACAGTGCAATGATGGGTGCTCAGTATTTACCATCACTTAGGATTAGAGGGAAAAAGCCTGATTCCTGCAGCAGGAATATTATCGGCTAAAGTGGAAGATGAGACGTAAATCCCGCTGTGGCTATCTCCCCGCTACACATCAGACTCTTTGGATGATGTAGTTATTGCCAGATGGTGTAATATGTTTGATGGGAGTTTTATGGAAGACTCCCTTCCCAGCTTGTTTCTCCAGCATGGGAGTCCTCCCTTAGAAACAGCAGGAGACTAAACAGGTTAAAAAAGACTCTTTGATGTCTGAAAAGAAAACTAATAAAGCAGAGAACAAGAGAGGATAATTGGACTCAGCAGTAGAGTTCCAGGTGGGAATCTGCCCCTTGGCATTCTGGACAATATAATGTGAATTTGAGGTGTACCTGTAATGAGCCAGAGAATTGGGAAGAATGCACATGAACAGCGAATTAGTACTGGAGACATCAGTATATATTGGCCAATTCCTTTCCGAAAAAAATGCAGGCCTTAATGTGCTGCTCAGGGAAATAAACTGCTCCCTGATCTGGATGCGTTAGGGTGTGTCAATGCTAAGAAGGTGGGAGTGCTAATGACCAACAGGCATGGGGAGTTGAAAAAGCGTCTTGCAATCTATTCATCTCTGCTAAAGAGTCAACACCTCCCCCCATGATTGATAATTCAGTTATAGTCAGAGTGCAAGCTCTTTGGAACGCAGGGCGGAATTATGGGTAAATAACCCCTTGTATACCCGCCGCACACCTGCGCCAATTAAACCTCATTTGACTCACGAGTGATTACTCATGAGAGCATCCGGTGAGCATCCCTGTCTGAAGCGAAAATTAAAAAGAACAAAACAGATACTTACCTAAGGAGAGGGAAGGTCTTGGGATCTATAGAGCACTGGCTCCTCCGTTCAAATCTCCCACCTCAGGAGGCTTCGGAAGTCTTTTGGGAGTCCGAGTGCTCCTGAAGACGGGCCACTCCACAATGCACACGCGCGAGCACGCTCATATGCGCACGTGCAGTACGGAGCCGCCTGTCTTCAGGAGCACTCGAGAGCACTTCGAAGCCTCCTGAGGCGGGAGATTTGAACGGAGGAGCCAGCGCTTGAATGAGGGAACCATGAAAGGAACAGGAAGACTCTATAGATCCCGAGACCTTCCCTCTCCTTAGGTAAGTATCTAAGTATATTTTTTGTTTGTTTCGCTTCAGACTCCTTTTAAAGGACCACTAGATTCAGCAAGAAAGCCTGCAGCACACCATGGCGTAGTGTATCCATGAACTTTTATTTAGCACAAACAACAAGCAGAAAGGTCAGCGGACACGTTTGAGACTCGCAGGTCCATAGTTATAGCTCAGTGTTCTCTCCAGACATTTTTTCCAGCTGGGTAGCATGAAAAAGTAGCCAGGTGGGGAGCAATGGGGGAATGCAGGGCCAGCGTAACTCTTACAGCATAGGAGGAGGAGGAGGAGGAGGCGAGCCGATGGCAGCCGGGGACTCACCAAAATTAGCCGGGTGGAGCGCGCAGCTAAAAGAGCTTGGAGAGAATACTGTAGCTATTATATACACACATAATTATAAGAAGCACATTTCTCCCAGACTAAATGGATTATAAATTACTTTTCTCCTATGTTGCTGTCGCTTACAGCAGGCATTAAAAGTTTTAAAGATCTTACACGTTTTGGACTAGTCCTTCTCCTCATGGTAGATTCTCAGTATCACCTTTAGCAGTACGGTGGCAGATAGCACTCTTGCCTTGCAGCGCTGGGTCCCCAGTCCTAATCCCAGCCAGTGCACTATCTGCATGGAGTTTGTATGTTCTCCCTGTGTCTGCGTGGGTTTCCTCCGGACACTCCAATTTCATCCCACATCCCAAAAATAAACAGATAAGTTAATTGGCTTTCCCTAAAATTCTATAATTATATTTAAAATGTGAATGATGAATCATGCAACTGTCTAAAAGAACATGACCATTTTTTAAAGATAGGATGAAGAAATGTTAATTTTACCACTTTTATTACCACTTTTAACTATCACATATTGGTTAATGGTGATCAGCTTTTGATTTTGTACAGTAATTCTCTTAAACTGGTGATCTACTGCACCAGCTGTGACCGGTACTCCTCACTAGGAAAGGTTTTGGTAAGTAACTCATAGGACCTGATCCATTTCACTTTTTCTCCTAAGTTTTCTTCTAGGTGATATTTTACATCTTTTCAATAAAATGCCTTTTAGGCCACCAGCAAGCAAGAAAATACTCAGAATAATTTTCGCAGTACATTTTCACCTGCTTTATGGTACTTTTTCAGTTGCAGAAGATGCTAATTATCTCTTGGTGGAAAACCTAGAAGAAAAATTGTATTGGACCCATGGGGCCTGATTCACAAAGCGGTGCAAACTGTTAGCACGCTGGTGAAATGCCCCTTATCACGCCTAAACTCAGTTTAGGCATGATAAGTTTAGGAGTGATAAGTTTAGGCATGATAAGTTTAGGCGTGATAAGTTTAGGCATGATAACTATAACACCAACTGGGTTAGCACCGCAGTGCACAGCTGATCAAAAGTTTTGCGCTAGCAAAGACTGGTGCGCGAAACGTCGCATAGAGTTTAATGGCGCTGCTTTGCACGCAGGACTTTGCGATCTAAACTTATCGCGCCTAAACTTATCATGCCTAAACTTATCGCGCCTAAACTATTATCATGCCTAAACTGAGTTTAGGCATGATAAGGGGCTTTTCACCTGCGTGGTGCAATGGTTATCACGCCTAAAGTCTTTTAGGCGTGATAACTGGGTTATCACCGCTTTGTGAATCGAGCCCATAGACTTTCATTGCGACTGCATAATGCTGATTTTAATTAAAGAGGAACTATAACCAAGGATTGAACTTCATCCCAATCAGTAGCTGATACCCCTTTTTCCATGAGAACGCTTTACCTTTTCTCGAACAGATCATCAGGGACATCTTTATGGCTGATATTGGGAAGAAGCCACTCACACAGTATGATGTCAGGACCCAGGTCCTGACATCACACTGTGGGAGCCTCATTGCATTGTGGGAAATAACGTCCATTTCAAGCAACCAGTATCTCCCTCTGTGCATATGTATATCTATAAAAAAAGCAACCTTTTAGCCTATGGCATTGTTAGGGGGTGTGGTTATAAATAATGGCAGTTGGTGCTGTCTGTTTTTTTGTCATGTCTGCCAGTAGTAAAGATGATTACGTGCAGGCTGAAGATGGAACAGTGGTGAAGAAGGTGTTTGATAAAACATCTGCACTGCAGCTTGTAGTGTTCACAACTTTCTAAATAAGGTGATCAGCAATAAAGTACAATTATATAGCGGTAAAGTGGGGAATATACAGAATATACAGAAAAGTTGTGATTTTGCTGTTGTTGTTTGTTTTCAGCAAACTGCTACTTTTAAAATGATAGCAATTTACAAAATGATGTATTATTTCTCTGATCAGCTGAAAGACATGGTTATAAATAGGCTACATAGATTGGGATAGTGTGGAAAGTGCATAGAACTGTGTATAGAGATAGCTTCGCCACATATCCAATAAAGTGTCAACACACAAGGTGCTTAAATGACCAGTGAAAAATAAACTGGTCAGGATTGTTTGTTAGTTACCCAGCATCAGGCCCCGTTGCTCGGGTTACCTAACAGCATTTCTGAGGACAGTGATTAATGGTGGAGTGTGACAGGTAGAAGACACAGGCACAAGGTATTTGCTTCTGTTGTCATGCTGGGGTCTTCTTTGCATTGTTTCTGCTCCTTTCTTCCGGCAATTCAGCCCTGAAGCAAAACAGATATTCACAGGTGTGAGGAACAGCCTGGAGTCAGGTTAAGCCCTGACAAACTACTGACAATTGATTTCTTTATTGTTGAGCTCATCATTCAGAAATCACGTAGATAGTGCAAGCTTGCATCCTTGCTGAGTGTCAGTGATGGGATTTTATTTGCATAATGAGAAGTACGTCATTGCTGTAGTTATGCATTCTTATGTATATATTGCGCACTTGTACTTTTAGAAAATGTGAACCAACACAATTTGGACACAGCGGAGTTCTGATTTATCATCCCTCTCCTCACTACAGATGCTAGCTTTGTACTGCAAACCTCTCTCATGCTGCTCCTGTTTGTGCTAGCCCTCTTCAGCCTGCTTGATGTTACATGGAACAGCAAGCATTTTTCTGACTAAGGTTTGGTTCAGATGGGTGTCTGAACCAGCCGCCTGGCACCTCGTTTGAATGCTTTTCTGCGAGTGCGCAGAAAAGCATTTGTTAGCTTTCGGCAGCGCTTCCCAGTAATCGTTGTTTTTCACCCCCACAGGGTAACACGGGAGCGTGGCACTAAACGACCCTCCAGTGACAAAGGAAAGATTAGGGGTCAAAACATGGCGTTTCCGCAAACGATGGTAAATATCGGTAGCAGAGCTGCCCATTCATTGGAATAATTGTGACAGTACTTTTTCACCTACTTTTTGGTACTTTTCCAATTGCAGAGAGCTGAAAAGTTATTTCAAACTGGAAATAAAAAATGATTTCCTGGGAGAAAACGTGAATTGGATAAGGGTCTTTGGCCCATGTGCAATTAACTATTTTTCCTGAGTTTTCTCCTAGCCGATATTTTCACACTTTGTCAAATAAATGTCTTTTAAACCCCCAGCATGCAAGAAAATACTTAAAGGGAACCTTAACTGAGAGGGATATGGATGTTTCCTTTTAAACAATACGAGTTGCCTGGCAGTCCAGCTGATCTCTGTGGCTGCAATAGTGGCTGAATCACACCCTGAAACAAGCATGCAGCTAATCCAGTCTGACTTCAGTCAGAGCACCTGATCTGTATGCTTGTTCAGGGGTTGTGGCTAAAAGTATTAGAGACACAGGATCAGCAGGCGATTCAGGAAACTGGCATTATTCTAAATGGAAAAATCCATATCCTTCTCAGTTTAGGTTCCCTTTAAAATAATTTTGATAGTATTTTTTACTATTTTTTTTGTTTCCTTTTCAATAGCAAAGTGCTAAAAGGTTCTTTTAAAAAGAAGTTGAAAAATGATCTCCTAGGAGAAAACTCAGCCCAACTATAGTCCAGTTTGCTCGATCCAACTGGCAGATCAACTCACACTGATATCATGCAGTTGGCTACGTGTGTGTACAAGTCGTTTGAACGATGTATGCTTGTTTTGAATGCGAATGCCATATCGTGCAGTCCGTTATTACACTTGCGCGCACAGTATGCAAATGAGTTGCACATTCCGTTGGTTGCTGCACAGAAAATACAAGTCGTCAAATCGCTTGGTCGGTCAGGTTGGTCATGCGCTTTTGTTGGACGTGTGTATGAGCCTTTATGCTGCACAAACAGCTTTAAAAGTTCTCCAACACTCCTATTCAGTAAATGGAAAGCCAAACATCTGAGCAGCTGATCATTCAATTCAACCCTAGAGCATGCAATCAGGGCCCTTATTCAATTCACTTTCTAAGTTTTATCCTAGTGTCATTTTCACACCAGCAAGAAATAAAATACTCCAAATTCACCTACTTTTTGGCATTCTTAAATTGCAGGGAGCTGAAAATGTATTTTACAGAAGATAAAAAAAAATTATCTCCTTGGGGAAAATTTAGGAGAAAAAGTGAATGGAATAAAGACTTTTAAAAAGACCAAATATTTGGTTCTGTTGCAGCTGAATGACCTCTGAACCAAACAAATCACTATTGGAACCACACTATTCAGAAGGTATAGTGTCCCTCAAGTCCATCATTCAGCAGAATAGTGGGGTAATCATGTACTAACGGACTCTGTTTTGTTGTTTTTAGCAAGCAGTATGAGTTTGTAGATTTATTATGTGATTACAGCGTTTTCCCGACACTTAAGTTTGTGATACTTAGGAGAGGATTATTTCCTAACATCAAACCAAAGTAGATAAAAAAAGTGTCATTGAGTGTATACCTCAGAAACCTTTGTGTATATCACCAAACAATCTCCGATTGGTCACAGGGCTTATCATTTATTTATTAGTGAGGTGTGTCCCTGTACTGCCCCAAATTAGACAGAGGGAGGGAGACAGAAAGAGGCTATACCAGCCTGAGGGCATTACCAGAAAGCAAAAGGATGCATTCAAAAGTTTGGAGGCTGAAGTAAAGGGTGGATTATCTTCCTAGCTGACCGTGCTAATGCTCCTCACACTTTGAGTACAGTATGGATCGCCAGTTACCCAACCTGCAAAGCTTGCCGTAGGCATAAAACTGTATACAGACTTTAGATATAGTGGAACCATGCTAAATGGCGCTGCTGTGCAGGTTCGTGCCACAGATACATTTATCTTAAATCTCAGCTATTTGGTTTGTGCTGAACTGTCCAAATAGCCTCATTGTTCAGTACAGTGAAAATCTGAAGAGAAAGTAAACTTACAAGATAATGGATTGTATGTGTAGTACTGATAATAAATAGAACATTAGTCGCAAAGAAAAGAGTCTCATTTTTATTTTCAGTTATAGCTTTATTTATAACATTGCATCATCCTGTCACATTTGCAGATTAGAAACAAGCAGTACTAATGACCCTTTGCACTTTCCTGCAGTAAACACTTATCTCAAGCTGTCTCTTGGCTGTTTAAGCTCGTCAGAAAATTGGACTGAGTTTGACCCAGTGGGTGGAATAGCCCAGAGAAGCTCTTTTGCATAGATAACCACTCAAGTTTTTTAACTCTTCCTATACTAGAAAACAGAAAGGGGGCTTCATATCATTTCTTAGTAGGGCTAGTATCATATGTGAATATGTTTATGTCATCATGTCACATGTTGCTTCAGATTCACTTTAACCACTTGCCGACCGCACACTCATAACGTGCGTCGGCAAAGTGGCAGCTGCAGGACCAGCGACGCAGTACTGCGTCGCCAGCTGCAGCCTAATTAATCAGGAAGCAGCCGCTCGTACGAGCGGCTGCTTCCTGTCAATTCACGGCGGGGGGCTCCGTGAATAGCCTGCGGGCCGCCGATGGCGGCTCGCAGGCTAGATGTAAACACAAGCGGAAATAATCCGCTTTGTTTACATTTGTACGGCGCTGCTGCGCAGCAGCGCCGTAAGGCAGATCGGCGATCCCCGGCCAATCAGCGGCCGGGGATCGCCTCCATGTGACAGGGGACGTCCTGTCACTGGCTGCACAGGACGGATAGCGTCCTGTGCAGCCCAGATCTCCCGGGGGAGCAGGTAGGAGAGGGAGGGGGAGGATTTAGCCGCGGAGGGGGGCTTTGAGGTGCCCCCCCCACAAAATGCCAGCCAGGAGGAGCGATCAGACCCCCCCTGCACATCATCCCCCTAGTGGGGAAAAAAGGGGGGCGATCTGATCGCTCTGAGTGCCCTTTGATCTGTGCTGGGGGCTGCACAGCCCACCCAGCACAGATCACCTAAACCAGCGCTGGTCCTTAAGGGGGGGTAAAGGGTGGGTCCTCAAGTGGTTAAAGAGGAACTCCAGTGAACATTTTAGTGTTGGCAGGTGATGTAGCTGCTGCATGGTTTTTGGCAGTTGGAAACAGCTGTAACAGCTATTTCCCACAATGCAACAAGATTCACAGACAGGAAACTGCCAAAAAAAAGTACGTACTTTTCTTGTAGGAGGGGTTTCTTGTGGGAGGGGTTTAACCACAATATAAGTCATACAGCGCCCCCTGATGGTCGATTCGTGAAAAGGAATAGATTTCTCATGTAAAAGGGGGTATCAGCTACTGATTGGGATAAAGTTCAATTTTTGGTCGGAGTTTCTCTTTAAGTTCGGCCATTGTTTTTGATTGCAGTATTTCCATTTCAGCCAGCTTAACCACCAGTGCCAATGCTACTGCATCTGTACAATGTACAAACAATTCTGATATAGTAAACTGTAGATTGTACAGTTTAATGGGTAAAACACATTTAAGTATGCACTAGCCAATCGAATACCGTGCAGAAAGCAAAGGGGGGAGGGTGGCCACATCCAAAGTTTTGCAGGGGGGCCCAGTGATTTCTAGTTACGCTCCTGGGGCCAACATTCATCAGCAATGGTTTCAGCATCTTGTTGAGGCCATGCCAAGAAGAATATCGTCTGTGATCACAGCTAAAGGTGGACCAACCGTTATTAGAGGGTGTCTCTAATTTTTTGGGCCACTCAGTGTGGAGTTTAATATTACTTTAGACAAGCAGAATCTCTTAAAACTATAGCATGGTGTTTGTCCTTACATGCCAACAGACCAAAAGGTCAACATGCCAACAAAGTCCAGAAACAAACATGCAAGTTACATTTACAGTACAGTCATTAAGCAAGTTGCTTGGCTGATTTGTTTATATATCACTCTGTAAGAATGGAATATGTAGTCCTGCATGGTTTGCAAAAATATGTTCTCACTACAGCATCAAAGTGAACATTGTCAAGAGGCCCACATCATGCTAACATCGGCAGTCCATAAAGCCACATCATTTGTCAATGAGGGTAATTTACTGAGTGTCTTTGCAATTTACTCTCTAGAAAGAATGAAGAAAATGCGTTTTTGTGTCTCTACAAACATTTATATACGTACGTATCTTTAAAAACCAAGAAGAGACATAGTGCTTGCGAAATTACTAAACTGGTTGTGTCAAGGAAAGGGGAGGGGTTTCATAAGGATCACTTCAGTCATAGCACACTTGTTCTGTATCAGTTTATACATTAAAAACTAACCATTTGAAGGTTTTCTGTTAGCAGTAAACTTATATGAGTATTTGCTTATATGTACATATACAGGCACAAACCTAAATGCAGTAGAATCTCGTTGTAGTAAACTCTGATATAGTAAACCTCTGGATATAGTATACTCAGTCCTCTGGTCCCAGCAAAGGTGTCTGTATAAATATACAATGTATGACCAATTCTGATATAGTAAACTTCTGATATACTTCTGATATAATAAACTACTTTTTCCTGGTCCCTTAGGCCCGGTTCACATTAGTGCTAAAAAATAGTCCGTTCCCAGATCGGAACGGAACGGATTGAAATAGATCCAATGTTAACCTCTGGATCCGTTCACATCTTTCCATTCAAATGGATACGTTCCGCACGATCCGCTGAGCATGTTTCCTGCTGCAGACATTTTTCCGGACCGCTGAGCCCAGCGGAACAGAAAGGGAAGCTGAAGCGCTGCATTGCGGGCAATGAGAAAATGGAACGTTTCTTCACACTAGTGAAGAAACTGACTGTTCTATCCAACAAAATCAATTTTGCTAATGGGGGTCAGGGGGGATATGAGGAAATGGAATGGAAGCAGCTGAACGGCAAACGGAGTGAAAACAGATCCAATCGACCGGTAATCAGATCCGTTTTCAGGGATCCATTTGCCACTATAACACCAGCATGAACCGGGCCTAGAGTTTACTATAAAGGGATTCTATTGTATACAATCCAACAGCATATGAATCAAGTGTTCCAAATGTTACCTTTTCGTTTTGACAAGACATCTGCGGCTAGTATTGCCTTTAAAATGTGATCACCTAGCAAGAAGCATCCAAAGTGAAAGAACTAATACCACAATCTGTGAATGGCTGGGGCTGATGCTGCCTGGATACCATCATGTGACTGTTTGCATACCTCCCAACTTTTAGAGCCAGGAAAGAGGGACACTAAGACATGCCCCTGCCACAGCAATATCAAATTTTACATGCGGCACATCCCCTCCCTCCCCTATACAATTCCCTGGCGTCTAGTGGACCCCCTCTTTCCCCAATACAATTCCCTGGCAGTGGCAATTCACTTGTATCTAGTGGACTCCCTCCCCCATACAGTCAGGGCCAGATTTAGGGCAAGGCCCCCTAGGCCATGGCTAAGGGCACCACAGGAGCAAGGGCACCAAAGCAGCAGGCTAAACTGGTGCAAGCTTGCAAATGCTGCAATGCAGGGAGATCAGGTGAGCGCCTGACCATGGTACTCTGCTGCTAGCCGCCTGTGCAGTGGCCACCTTGCTCTCTGTGCACGTTTGCATTGTGGTCAGCGCGGCTATGGACTCTGGCAGCATTGGAGGCGTAAAGGAAGAGGAAGCTTCTGCGTTGGAGACGAACGGAGAAATGAGTGATACTGATGGCTGCTGCGGTGTGAAGGCAAGCTGGCTACCTATACTGAAGGGGGTGGGAAAAGGAGGGATTAAGGGGGGCATCTGGCTACCTATACTGGGGGGAAGGGGGGAGGGGTCATCTAGCTACCTATACTGGGGGGAAGGGGGGTCATCAGGATACCTATACGAGAGGGAAGGGGTGAGGCAGGGGTGCCTCTAGTCATTTTGTCACTCTAGGCGAGAAAACCTGTGGCGCCCCCCCCAAGCCCCGCCCCCCCAGAAAAATAATCATAATGCAGCAACGTTTCACCAGAAAATAATCATAATGCGGCAGTGTTTCATCAGAAAATAATAGTAATTATCGTAATTCAGAATCGTAATTCACCAGAAAATAATCGTAATGTGGCAGTGTTTCACCAGAAAATACACTTATTGCAGCAGCAGTTCAACGGAAAATATTCGTAAGGTGGCAGCGTTTCACTAAAAAATACACTTATTGCAGCAGCATTTCACCAGAAATTAATCATAGGGCAGCAGCGTTTCACCAGAAAATAATTGTAATGGGGCAGCGTCGTCAGAAAATAATCGTAATGCGGAAGCGCTTCACCAGAAAAGACACGTAATCCGAGCAGAGGGAAAGAGTAGAGAGGGAAAGGCAGCATAAGATGTAAGAGGGGGGTAGAGGAACAGAGAGGGGGAGGGATAGACAGCATAAGATGGAAGAGGGTGCAGAGCAACAGAGGGGAGAGGGAGAGACAGCATAAGATGGAAGAGAGTGCAGAGGAACAGAGAGGGGTAGAGACAGCATAAGATGGAAGAGGGGGCAGAGGAACAGAGAGGGGAGAGGGAGAGACAGCACAGCACTAAAGCACAGGTTTACAGCTTTACAAGCCTAACCAGCTTTCAAAGAAAACTCTAGTATCAAAAGAGCAGGGCACATTCTAGCAGTTATAACAGTACTGGGAGTCTGCACACAGGACAGGAAGTGTTCTTAGCAGCCTGCCTGCATACATTCTCTTCCGCCTGTGCATGCAGCTTATCATCTCTGGAGTAGTGATGGGTCGTTCGCGAACGAGCTGGCTCTAAGAGACGGCTCTTTGCTGCGAACGACAAGAGCCGGTTCTCAGTTTTGAAAGAGCCGATGCCTCAGCCGCCCCACAGAGCTCTGCTTTGCTCTGCAATAAAGGGCGCTGAGGCATGTTGGGAGATGTAGTCCTCCTCTTGCAGCTTGTAGGAGTGTATGGGGCGGAGGAGAGCAGTAGAAGGAGAGATTGCCCCAGTCAGAGAAGCAGTCTGGAATTGTCATGGAGACGGGGCGGGGCTTTTACTCCGATTCTGAGTGGTGTTTAGTGATATTTAATGAAGAGCCGATTCAGAGCCGTAAGAGGCGGCTCTTTAATGGGAGCCGATTCAGAAGAGCCGATTCTCTGAAAAGAGCCGGAATTCCCATCACTACTCTGGAGCAGAAACTTCCCTTCTCCCGGGCTGTGTTGCTGTCTTGTGCGGGGGTGGGGCTCCAACACAGACACATCACATTCTTCTCTCTGTGACTGCATCTGTCCCCTGGCTGTCTCTCTCCAGTGTGTGTGTGCAGCCGGTGACACAGGTGGGGGGTCAGACTGTCGGGGGCATAAGCTGGCTGGCCGCTGGCTCCTGGTTTGACTGGCGTGGGGCGGAGTTAAAGGCTGGGCCACACGGGATAAACACTTTACCTGTGTGGCTACTGAGAAGAAGGGACACGGCTTTAAAGAAGGAGCCTGGCAGAGAAGAGCAGTATTGATTGCTCTATTGGCTGGGGAGAAGTGGAGGTGGAGGCACTGCTGAGCACATGGTAGCGTGCCGAGCACCGGGGACTGAGTCGCGAGGTAATATAATATAAAAAACAAACAAACATGGTCACGGTAGCAGAGGCGAGGGAATGCGCCTCACCACCTCATGGCGCCTCACCACCTCATGGCGCCCCAGGCAACCGCCTATACTTGCCTGGTGGGTGAGACGCCCCTGGGGTGAGGGGTCATCTGGCTACCCATACCGAAGGGGGGCGGCTGGTGACAGTGGCCTTGGGTGGTAAAGATTACAAATCTGGCCCTGCATACAGTGAACCTTGGTGTCTAGTGTGTCCTCTCCCTCCTCCATACAGGGAACCCTGGTGTCTAGTGTGTGCCCTGCCCCGCACAGGGAACCCTGGTGTCTAGTGTGTGCCCTGCCCCGCACAGCGAACCCTGGTGTCTAGTGTGTGCCCTCCCCCGCACAGGGAACCCTGGTGTGTAGTAGTGTTGCCATTACCTCCCCATGCAGTGATCCCTGGTGTTCAGTGTGAACTTCTCCATTCCTTTCCCAATGTAGAGATCAGCAAAGGAAGAGAGGCCTGGTCAGTTATTCATCTCTCTCCACAGATCCATTGTTGCTACTCTTAGCTGCACACAGAGACGGTGTTGTGGTGTCTAATCGTGCTACCTGTAAATTTACGCTGCCCACCATGTGCAGTGCAATCCTGTCCTGCCACATTTCTATTCAGTGATGTTGCCGGCGCTAAACACCGCAAATATCTCTGCAGCCACCTCCTACACTCCACAGATTTTCAGGGTTGAAAGGGGACCCCCCAAACGATCTCTGTGCCATATTGTAGCCCCTGAGTCCCGCAGGTTCCCGAGATAGGTTTCTGTAATCTATCGTGGGAACCAGTGCTGCAATGTGGCACAGGGGTAGTTTGGGGGGGGGGGGGGTCCCATCTCTACCCTGAAAACTGAAGGAGTGTAGTAGGTGGGGCTGTGGAGATATTTCGGTGATTTTACACGCATGTTACTTAGTGAGGAAGGCAGCTTCCGGGCAGCACGATCAGACATTACAACGCCTATAATGGCATGATGTGGCGTGATCTAAACTTGAGCCGCATCACTTGGGCTGTCATTACAGCTATTTTGGTTTGTAGCTGTAATCCTTCCACTGATGCTGCTCTGCAACTGCCGGGACATTGTGAGGAGTGCCTCAGGCCATAGCACGTGACAGCGCAAGTCTGTCATACAGGAAGTGGCGAGGGCCTGGCTCACCCCTCATTGCGCTTATGCATTTGCAAAAAGCTTCAGGGGACTGGAGCATGGCAGGGTGCGCTCGTGGCCAAGCCGCGCATGCGCAGAAGCCAACAACTGGCAGCTACTGACCAGAATACTGGAAGTCGTGGCAACAGAACGGAGGGACTGATGAGGACGGTGAGGGAAGCCCCGATGCTCATGGGAATAGAGGAAGCCCCTGGTAAGTATATATAAGGGCCAGTGTACCATCTCTGGTACACTTTAAAGGAAGCGTCAATCCAATTTTCCTGCCCCATGATATACTTATTGGGGGCTTCCTCCAGCCACTTGAAGCCGACATGTCCTATTGCAGCCACCAGCCCGGGGTCCCTGGTGGTGCAGAGGCCGACCTCCTCTACTGTGCCTGTGCAAGTGCAGCTGTCAATCAAGTCCACAGCGTACTGCGCAGGTGCAGTAGTTCTGCGCCTGTGCAGTACGCTGCGAACAACGTGAACTTGCTTGACAGCTGCACTTCATGCAGGCACAGTAAGGGCCTGTTCATACTGGCTGCGTTTGCAGAATGCATGGAATTAGTACAGAAACGCATGTAAAAAACGCATGCGGATGTACGCGTTTTTTACGCGTTGCAATGCGTTTTTTGGTCCGTTTTTGCAGCAAGGCGTTTTTGTCTAAAAGGGGAAGTGTTTAATAAAGATTGATCTGTGCAGCTGACATCATATCCTGGGTGTGGGTTGTGAGGGTGTTTTGAAGGAGAAAGGAGTGATTTTTTTGTACCAATGTTCTGTACCAATGTACCAATGTGGTGTACCAATGTTCTGCGAAGAAATGTTCAGCTATCTCGAACCACACGAGCCTGGTGTGGCTAGGGTCTTTGTACAGCGTATGACCCTTGTCATATAGCTGAGGGTACAGCTGTACCCTCACTATGAGCTCCTCTGTGGAGAAAGTTTTTCTCCCTACATCCACGCCGCTGCTTTTTGCAGGAGCAGCGGCGCGCCCTCCTCTCTTGTTCTTCTGCGCCATCTTGAAAGGAACTGACGTCATACAGGAAACACAAAAGAATGCTGGAAACCACGGAGGGAAACGCACGCTAAAACGCAATAGTACGCGTTTATTATAAGCGTCCATAGACTTTCATTGCGTCCGTTTCTATGCGTGACGCACAGAACTGCATGCAGCAATGCGGATAAGAAACGTATGCGTCTCATACGTATACATATGAACTAGCCCATTCAGAACCAGCCGTTTCTATGCGTATTTGCGACCCGTACGCGTTCCCTGAAAACGCCTAGGAACGCGCATAGTATGAACAGGCCCTAAGGACCTCGAGGTCGGCCTCTGCACCGGCAGGGACCCCGGGCCGTGATCGGAGATGCAGTGTGGGACATGTCAGCTTCAAGGGGCTGGGGGAAGCCCCCTGTAAGTATATCATGAGGCAGGAAAATGTGCTTGATGTTTCCAGTTTACATAGTTTAAAATGGATTGTGAGGTAGTGACTACTACGAACCCTGCTTTATGCTGGACTATTTTCTTCATTTCACTGTTCACTGTTAAAAAAGTGTTCTATGTCAAAATGTAGCAGCGCTAAGCAAAAAAAGCAACTATGACTATTTTATTAATCTTCAAAGAGTGCAGTAATGATGAGCTACTCTACATTTTGTTTCCTTGTGATCATAGGTGGTCGTTCCTGCTTATCTTGGAGTGAAGGTTTGAAGGGACAGCAATGTGCAACTAGTATTGCTTTTCATTGCTGGAAAAATGAAATAAAATGCCCCTTGTGGTGATAGGGAGGTCCAGCGACCTTTAAACTGCGTGTAATTGTGAAGAGTGGAGAAGTACTAAACATATAAATGGCTCTCATTCTCCAAGCCCGCTCCCTTCTAAAACAGACACATAATAAATCCTGCTACCCAGGATACTTAAAATGACTTGAAGGCCATGATCATTAATGTGATATACTTGCACTACTGATTTTAGCTCCCTTTTATAATACAGACATGTCACTCCTCGAGCTTGATTCACTAACTGATGTGATATCAGTTAGTCGCGCTAGCGTTTTGTGCGCGTTATAACGTGCGTAACATTTTTCACACGCAAACGTGAATTTCCGCTCGGAAATTTGCGATTGCGCACGAAAAACATAACGCGCACAAAACGCTAGCGCGACCGTGATATCAGTTATCACAGTTTAGTGAAGCAAGCCCCTTGTATGAACCATGAGAGATAGAGGTTGATGCACTAAGTGCTGGTAATATTGCACATTGCAATATTATCATTTACACCGCCAGCAGTGTACAACGTGTTATGTATTTAGTGTGACCTGCGGTAAATTGGTAACACGCATTGCCACAGTAACATGCGTTACGCTAATTTGCATAACCTGTGTCACTTTAATTACGTCGTGTTAATCATGTACCATGGGTGGTGCTAATTGCACAAATCACGGTACACTGCGCTGTCTGTGCAAGGCAATATTAATAGAGGTTAGTGCATCAACTCCATGGATTGATAATGAAGAACGAGTAGCAAGCTGGCCTCTCCATTTACTGCACCTCTATCTAAAAATAAAACCTTAAAACTTGTAAGTGATGATTCTACCACAGAATCTACATTACAAAATTAAAAAAAAAAGTGACAGAGAAGAAATCAACCAACATGTTCCCTGATCTGCTGCTCATCTTATCAGAAAGACCATCCAACCAGAGGGAAAGGACAGCAGGGACAGCCATACTATCCCAGGAAAAAAACACATATAGAAGTAGATACATACTTGTTCTTACATAACATATGTATTGTACTGTCAATGTTTTTATTTCAGTGAATTTTATAGAGTAAATAAAGAAAAAACTGTTCCAGGCATTTTCCATCTTTACATCCTCTGGAGCCAATCCTGATGTAATTTCCTCCCTTACTCTTTTTTTCTCCTAGAAACTGCACATCATATCTAGTTTGTTTTGTAAACACATGTGATCACAGTATAGACCATATTTGAGCAGCTTTTGCAGAGGGGTGAGGTGTATTTCCCTTCTCAGACTCAGCCTGTCCTACTGAACTGCCCTCAGCCAATCAGTGAGGAGCAGGAATATGGGAGGGGAGATAACAAGCTTCCCTCTCCTCGGCAATGTACCAGAATAGAGCCAGGCATCTGCCTAGGTTTGGCTTGTGGAAGATCTGGCTCTGTGCATCGGGCTAGACCGGGCACACTGCTGCCACTATCCTGACTCACATCTTTAGTTTCTTTGCACTTAAAGTGTGCCAGAGATTAAAAAACAGTTTAAAAAAAAAGTTTTATACATACCTGGGGCTTCCTCCAACCCCATTCGCATGGATCACTTCCACGCCACCATCCTCCGCTGCCTGCAGCTCGGATATTGGGTCCCGTTAGTTCTATCAGTCGCGGCCAGTCTGCACAAGAGGAAGTGCGCTCCCTACATATCTCTCCTACGGCCGCTGTTCAGCGGATTATGCGGAACGGATCAGTTCAAATCTATGCATGTGAACGGTTCCATAGGTTAATATTGGATCCGTTCCCATCCGTTCGGTTTGTACAGTATCCGTTCCGATCCGGGAATGGACCGTTTTTTTTTACGCCAGTGTTTAACGGGCCTAAGAAACAATAGTCAGTGTAACAACTTATGACATACAGTACTTGTCATTTTTATTTTCCAACATTCACAGTTATTATTATTTAGTATTTATATAGCACCGACATCTTACGCAGCGCTGTACAGTATATATATTGTCCTGTCACTAGTTCTTTTTATATTATTGATATGAACATAGTGTTTCATTGTATTCACTGGATAATTCTGCATTTACTTTGTGTATCCTGAAGATTTTTATCCCCTCAGTCATGGTCATGCTCAGAGCCCAGAGATTCCATTTTTTAGTGAACCTTCAAAAGCCCCTTTTTAACATAAGGCAAATATAGCAAAGAAAAAAACTGAAAGACAAGGAAAAACCATCTAAACGTAGAAATGTTTCATTTTTTTTAAATTTTGACAACAGTGGCACAAAATGCTTGTGACAAATTAAAGAAATGATACTCCTCTTTTACATAAAACATGTAATTATAAGCAAGCCCAGACTAAACTAAGTAATTTATTTACACAAAGTGACACAAATGACTGTTTAGCTACAGATATAAACAAACTAAGTTAAATCATTTCAACAATGGTAATACAAAGAGGTTATGACAACAAGTGGCACAATGAAGAAAGGAGAACATCAAGTAAAACAGAAAAAAAATATCAACCTCTCCTTATGACTGGGGATGCTTGTGTGATAATAAATGTATGCAAGTTAAACTAGGGATGGTCCATGAGATGCACATAATTTTGAGTTGAGGCAGGATTATGTATATTTTGTACACATTTTTTAAGCTGCTTGAAAATGGATCAAAGTCCATGTTGACAGGATCTGATTTTCTAGCTGCATAAATTTGAATAGATAATTTGCATAGTCCAGCATCAACTCAGAATTATTAGGATTGATCATCCCTAGTGGTAACCCATACCTCTGTGACGAGAGAGGAAGTAAATACATGATAGGCCGGCCCCATTTTTTACTGGGTTGGCTTTTGTGAAAAAAAATTGAGTGCATATGTGCTGTGTTTTTTTTTCTTGTTTTTTTTCATGGTAGCACAAACCTATACTTATGGTTACATACTGTTCCTACTAGCAGCAGTGCTGCTCAAGGCTTGGTCTGTTATATGCTGCACTTGCTAATAAGAGACTAATGCAAGCCCCAAAGACATCAGAAAATAATGCAGTTAGGCTGCTTTCACAGTAAGACGTTACAGACGCACATTAGTGCAGCCAGTAACGCAGCCCAACTCACAGTAATGAAAAATCAATGGGCTGTTCACAGTGCCCACGTTGCGTTACATTCTAACGCTGCACGTTATTTAAAAGTGCAGCATGCTGTGCGTTCCGCATTAGACTGTTTGCACATGCTCAGTATTGTGTTTTTTTATTTTGAGGAGGAGAGAAGGAGGGGAGAGTCCGCTATTGTTAGCCACATGGCTAATTAATATTCACTGCAGTGTAGTGATGGGAAGTTCGGCTCGATTCATTGAATCGATTCATTGAAAAGAGCCGGACTTCCTATCTCTACTGTTCAGAATCGATTCATTGAAAAGAGCTGGACTTCCCATCACTAGGTTCAGTCCTGCTGCTCTGAATCGATTCTGAACAGTAGAGATTGGAAGTCCCGCTCTTTTCAATGAATCGATCCATTGGAAAGAGCCAGACTTCCCATCACTTCTGCTGTGCTTTCTTCCTGGAGCGGACGCTGATTGGCTGGCGGGACCACGTGATGCGGAGTGTTCCGATCACGTGGTCCCCGCAAGGTATGAGACAAAAAAAGGCGCACCAACAGCCGCACAACGCGACTCACTCTGGCGTCCACCTCCAACATCACCAGGCGTTGCATTAGGGGCACGTTATGCGACCATAACGTCCCCTAAAACGCAACATCCTGGTGGAAAAGAGGCCTTAAGGTAGTGCACTATTTCATGTGCTGACCAGCAGCACTAGTGCTGCTTAGTGTTTAAGATGATGATCAATACGATGCTAATATTTCATGCATGCAAATTTATTGTAAATTTAGTGTTCCGAAGCCAGTATAATACCTGGCATCCCAGAATGCTCTGGGGAGAGAAATCCACTTAGCTAATCAGCCGAGGCTAAGCATCACTGGGAGGGCGGAGTTACATACCAATGTACAGCAATATATAGATATAGGAAGTTTTTCATGTAATGCTGAAACCAGGATAATTAAATAAACGTAACGTAAAAGTGGGTATCCTGAGTAATTAACTACATTCCACTGTATGACACTACAGTGCCTCTTTAATATAACCATTTGACTTTAAATGGATCCTGATAATTTGCACTGAGGATAGGCTGCAGACTCAATCTTACAGTACATGCAGCCTTTTTGTTTCCTTGCTGCAGGAAAATCTGCTGAAATGTAGATGTAGCCCAGACTGAAAGCATCAGCAAGAAACATTTGCATAAATGGCGCATAAAAGTTTCATCCTAAGATTTCATCTACAGCTAGAAAATATGGAATAATAAAATGATAAGCCACAGGTTCCCCCGCTACCTCCTCCATTCTTCATATAAAGCAAAGCCACGGAAACTCCAAATATCACATTCCCCGAATATCTGGAGCTGTGGGGACCACCCCAGCCTCTGAGGGTTTGAGGGGCGGAGGAAGAGAGGTGTGTGGGTTTTTCAGTGTGGTGATGGAGGGGGGGGGGTCGTATTTTTAGAAGAGCTTTATATAGGGACTGGGAGGGTCACATGTGGGATCAGGCAGGGAGTTTAGTTGGAGTAGATGCTGGGTATCTGCGTGGCAATGTTTGATGTGGTTGGCACTAGAGACAGGGAGGTGCGGGGGCAGAAAGTTCAAGGACTGGAAGGGCATTTGGTCTTTTCAATCGTCTTCTTAGAGTGAGGGGTTGTTTAACCATTTCTTTACAGCGCAGCGCTTGTCAGCGGGAATACAAGGAATATGAAGCAAAGACAGTATAGTAAGGTTACAAGTTTATGTTGATCAGTTTTGCTTGGAATCATTACATAATGTACTTTTTTTTATAGCAACCAATTTATACTATATAGCAAAAAAAAAATTTGCTAAAAACCGCGTACATGCAAAAAGGGCGCGGGGTGTAAACGATAAGTGGCAATAACGTTTATAAAGAATAATGTGTTGTATTTAGTTTACAATAATGTTTTACAAATTAAAAAACATTAAATAATGTGGATGAGTTCGCAAATTGTAAAAACGATAATCTTCCCTATTTTGAAAGTGAAACTTATAATAACGTTTGTTAAAAAACGATAATATATGTATAAATATAATTGTATAATATTGTGTATAACCTTCATTTATCGTTTCTTCATGTAATAAAATCAGAAAATATTGTTTGTAACAATGAAAAATAACTGTAGTAAACCAGAACTTATTAATACTAACATTTTAGTACAACTAAACCTAACCCTACTCTCACACAGAACCCTCCTTGTACCTATCCCTAACCCCTAGACCCCCCTGGTGGTGCCTAACCCTAAATCTCCCCTGGTGATGCCTAACCCTAACCACCCCCCTGGTGGTGCCTAACCCTAAGACCCCCCCTTAGTGATCGCCTTATTGCGTGGATAATAATGTTTTACAAATAGTTACTCTAAAAAAATATTACGATTTACTTACTGATCGCTTTATTATGTGAATAATTATATTTTACAAACAGTAAGTCATCAAATTTTAAATAACGTTTTAGTTACATACGATAGATATGTTTAATATATTTGTAGACGTGATTTGTCACGGGCGCAGTTATAAAACGTTAACAATCTCCGGCACCCTTTTTTCCTGTTCGGCGCCCATTAAACGATATTTATTATGGGAGTGAATGGCGGCGCCCTTATTGTCCACTAGCTGCCTGCGCCCTTTTTTCATGCTTCCCAAAAAAAAACTTTATTTTCCAAGTACACAGTGAAGTGTGAATGCCATAACATGTAAATATAGGTACATTTAGGAATTTGTTTTTTACAATAATCATCCTATTAAATATTTGAACTTGCTAAAATAATTTAGGCTATGTTCACAGTGGAAGAAAGTAGGCTTATCCTGGTGCTTTAAATGCAGCAGTCTCAGGTGGGACTTGGTCCCTCCTGAGACTGGTAGTGTGGAATTCATTGCAGCGGAGGGGAGTGGACATTGTCTATCCATATGCGCTGGACAACGGTAAGACTGAAAGCGCCGGGATAACCCTACTTTCTTTGTATTGTACCTCTATTGGAGCCTGGGGACTGGCTCATATCCCTGGCTGCTAGGTCCATCTAGCAGCGCCGTGAATTGACTTTTTTCTTGTACCTACATTCACAGCGGTGCAGCATAACAGCTGCTTTGTAATGCGGCTTGCCGCACTGCGATGCACCACATATAGAGATATGCACAGTGTGGCAGGCGTGTTCCAGCATAACAGCGTGTGGTATGGTGTTACTGAAAAATGCACGCGTTAACAGTGACCATACTCATCATTGTCTGTATGCTTCACTGTATTTCACAATGTGCGGATAACTTGTGGCGCCACTTTCCTGATTACCTGCTGCTACATGGAATGCAACACAATGGCCACTGTGAACCTAACCTCAGATGTATTTTATATACAATACATTGTATACAGAATATTTTTTTTTTTGGGGGGGAGGGGTGATTTGACCTTAGCAATCACAAATTTTCTAAACAATAACATTTTTGCGTCACAAATTTTAAAAACGGTTGGAGCAGGCATATGCAGGAAGCGGTCCTCATGCTCACTGCTCCCCCGTTCTCTTCTGTCCCCCTCCGTTCTAAGGGTCTCACGAAGTTACTTCCTGGTTGGCGAGGTCAGTGACTAATGCGCACCCATGGCAGGGAGCACTCCACGCATGAGCACTACGTAGTGGTCATGTAGTGCGCATGCGCAGAGCACTCCCGACCGTGCATTCAAGGATACCCTCCATCGGGACAGTGCCTGCGCACCAGTCACTGATCTCGCCTAGCAGGAACTAACTTTTCAGGACCTTTAGAAGAGAACGAAGGGAAGCGGAAGAGAACGGGGGGAGCAGAGGGCATGAGGACCACTTCCTGCACATGCCTGCTCCAACCATTTTTAAAATTTGGGAGCGCTAAGGTATCCTTTAAATCTGCCAGTGATCTACTAACTCCAGCACAGCTGATAGACTAGATTGATTTTGGACAGTTTATCGATCTATAGTGTGATTAGGTGTGGAGGTAAGTGAGTTATCACTGAGTAGGCGGGTGGATGAATAGCTGAGTATTGATGTCCTCATAGCCTTATATGACATGTTCTACCTTGATAAATCAAAGAATAGATTGCATACTAAAACTGTCAAACCTGTACAGAGACCATTAATAAATCAAATTACATTTTCATTTTTTAGAGCACACTGATTTTTTCTTTCCTAACTACTTTTCCTTTAAGCTAGCATTGGTAAATAATCCATGGAATAATTCAGAAATTAGATATAGACAGATCCGCACATAAGATCTTAAGAGGGACAACCGAGGAACAGAGTTATGGGGGGATTTTCTTTTACATTAGGGACAGCTGTCAGTCTAACTGTTAATAGCACTGCTGGAAGTATAGATAGCCACAGAAGTAGCCGCAGAAGAAGAGCGAACGTCTCAGTAAAGGTGGCCATACACTGGTCGATTTGCCATCAGATTCGATCAACAGATAGATCCCTCTCTGATCTAATCTGATCAGAGAGGGATCGCATGGCCACCTTTACTGCAAAAAGATTGTGAATCGTTTTCAGCCTGAAACCGATCACAATCTGTGGAGCTGCCGCCCCCCCCTCATACATTACCTGTTCCGGCCGGCGCAAGTCCCCGCTGTCACCGCTGCTTCTTCTCCGCTCCGGGCTCCAGACCGTTCCTGCAGCTACTGAACTTCCTGTTCAGGGGAAGTTTAAACAGTAGAGGGCACTCTACTGTTTAAACTTCCTGCCGGGACAGGAAGTTCTGTGTAGCTGCAGCCCTGGAGCCCAGCGCGGTGACAGCGGGGACTCGCGCCGGCCGGAACAGGTAATGTATACCCGCTGTATTGCGTCAGTCGTCGGGCATTCGAACGCCGCTATCAACACACTCCCGACCCGCCGGCGATTGTGAAAAATCTTCCGCACTGACGGATCGATGGGAATCGACGGGAATGATCGATTTGGGACGGAAATCGATCGTTCTGTCAGCGGTGTACGCGGCGATTTCACAGTAAAACTCGAGATGCTAGCATAATATTGCCCCTGTTTAACTCTCTAGTAAGGCCACATCTGGAATATGGAATTCAGTTCTGGGCACCACATTACAAAAAAGATATTGCAGTTTTAGAGCAGGTGCAGAGACGAGCAACAAAATTGATGCGTGGGATGGAAGGTCTCACTTATCGAGAAAGGTTAGATAAACTGTGTTTATTTAGTCTAGAGAAAAGACGCCTTAGAGGGGATCTAATTAACATGTATAAATACATCAGAGGGCAATATAATACCTTGGTGGATGAGCTTTTTGTCCCTAGGCCTTCTCAAAGGACTAGAGGACATGATCTGCGCATGGAGGAAAAACGTTTTAGCCATTTATTTAGGAAAGGGTTCTTTACAGTTAGAGTGATTAAGATGTGGAATGCATTGCCACAGGAAGTCGTTATGGCAAACTCTATACCTGCATTTAAAGGGGGCTTAGATGCTTTCCTTGCGTTGAAAGACATCCATGGCTACAATTGCTAGGTAATGCCTAATGATGTTGATCCAGGGATTTTATCTGATTGCCATCTGGAGTCGGGAAGGAATTTTTCCCTTTAGGGGCTAATTGGGCCATGCCTTGTAAGGGTTTTTTCGCCTTCCTTTGGATCAACAGGGATATGTGAGGGAGCAGGCTGGTGTTGTACTTTATACTGGTTGAACTCGATGGACGTATGTCTTTTTTCAACCAAAATAACTATGTAACTATGTAACTATGTAACAGTCGATTCGATCACTGTGATTGAATCGGCCGTATATCAGCTGGAAAATCGTTAGGTGTATGGGCCCCTTAAGGCATATACTTTCAGAATACAATGCAGATCAGGCAATTGTCAACAAGGCAACAGAGCACACAAGTTACGTCCATAAATATTTGGACAAAGACAACTTCCTGTTCAGTAAGCCAGCACCTAATTAGTAGGAAACCTTGAGAAAGACTCCCTAACATGGCTACTGCCAATAGAGTGCATCCTAGTGGCTGCTCTGATGCTGAGTCCACCAGGAGAAAAGCTTGATATAAATATTATTTGTCTTGTCTTGCCTTGTTTGTTGCTTTTTATGTCCCATCAGCAGGATTTGTTGAATTCCTGTTAAGGGTAAAGGCTAAGGCTAAATTAGGGTATCAGAAAGTGATTATGTTCAAAATTAGCTTCTAACCCCTTTCTAAACTCTCCATAACTAAAATAAAAAAAAAACCTTTGAGTTGTTCACTGGAATCAGGCAAAGTTCTGTTATGTCCCCTCCATACTTCTTTCCTGTCACATCAAAGAGAATATGATTAGGCCACCGGGAAATTTGGGCACAAGGTGAAGCCGAAAAATGGCTCACCCAGCTCCTGCACAAGTCAAGACGGCGTGAATTACTATTCCCCCTCCAGGCCACCCTGGACCCACGGGGTAAGACGTAATTCAGCTGCCAGCTATTGCTGGCGGCCGAATAAGGGCTGGTTCACACGGACGCTTGGCGGCGTCCGGGGCTCGACGATAAACGCTCCCATTCAAGTGAATGGGAGCGTTTGTATCGGGCTTTTACCGGTGTTTGCGCGTATGCTGCATTCTGATCCCGTCATTTGAGGCGACCCTGGACACTACATGTAGCATCCAGAGTCGATTAACCGCTGAGTCTAGTGTCCCCTTATGGAGACAAAAAACACTGACCGCAATGGGAAGCCACTGAAAGCCCAAAAGCCACGCCAGCGAGACGCCGCTGAACGAGGCGCCACCAGAAGCGGGGCGAACGTCCGTCTGGACCAGCCCTTACACTGTTTTATAGCAATATGGATGCCGTCTTTTGACGCCGACCAAATTACTGTCTGAGCACTGCTTTAGCCATAATTCCTATTGCAGCCTATGGCGGCACCAGCTTTGCCAAATCTCCAGCACTGTTTTCCCTTGCTTCGTTAATCCTTCCTCTTTTCAACCAAAAGTGGTAATTTTCCTACTTCAGTGCCAGCCATTTAGCCAGGGATCTAATTCATAGAGTTTGGGACCACATCATTCCTTTTCCTGTTCACCTTTCTGTACTTCAAGGCCTCTGTCTCTCAGCACAGTTTGGAATAGCAACACTGGGACAAATTCCATGTTTTGTGAAATTAACAATGCTTAGCTTCTGTTGTTAATGGCCACAGAGGTGCTGATTCAGTTCTGTGGTGAATGGTGGAGGATGTACTTTTGTAGCATTTAATAACTATTCTGTTAACTGTTCTGTGTGCTTGTGGTGGGGTTTTGAGTTTTTTTTTTTTTTTTTTTTTTTTTTTTCTTCGAACTCAGCTCTGTAACCATGCTACCAGACTCAGCAAATAAGCTTCATCGCGAAACTCCTTATGTCCGGCAAATCAGTTTGCATCATAGTTCGACATTCTCTATATATTTTCTTTTATTTTATTAAATTCCATATAAAAAAAAAACAACTAAAAGCATATTTAAACTACAAAAATATACAGGCCGGTATAATCTCATACACCTCAACCCACACATTCAGAGCGACACACACACACCCCCATACATCCTACTACACATACAAACCCCATCTATACCTTCATACACCCATACACGCAAACTCCTGTACCCTCATACCAACCATACCAGCCTAACCACTCTCATTTAGGCAAACATTCACACAATTTACCCAACTCCTTATTACTTCCATTCTGAGTAGGTGTCAATCCCATCTGAGCAGCCCGGTTTTTCCCCCAGCAGACCAACCATAACATGAGAATATGCTTCCTTGGCACCCACCATGAATTCCTACACCCCTATCAACACTTATCATATCCTGTATTGTTAACAATCTGCCTCTACCACTAGTTCCATCCAACCCTTTTTAAGTTTCCAGAGCCAGTTTTCCTCAGGCACTTTTACATTATGTGTTTCTCCATCCGTAGGTGCCGCCTCTTCCCACAGGTCAAACATACCCGCCAGCCACTCCGATATTCTAATGGGGTCTTTACTTTTCCATTTCTGAGCTATAATATTACCAGCAACTAATGAGCCAATTTCTCTCAGTTCTTTTACTAGCGTATTACTTTCAGAATCAACAATACCAAGAATTGCCTCAGTTCGGTCAATCTGGATATATCTTCCCAAATGACTAGTCCAGAAGATCTCTAATTCCCTCCACAGTCCTCTTACCATCGGGCAGCTCCACCACATATGGATCTCATCGGCACCCCCCTGGTCACACCGCCAACATTGATTCTTTTGATTCCCTGAGAACCTAGCCATCTTGGCCGGTGTAAAATACCATCTGGCCACGGTTTTGTATTGCGTCCATTGTAGTTTTCTAAAAGGATATTTCCATATTATATGTGTCACCTGGCTCCATCTATGCTCATCTAAAGGGATTCTTATATCATTCTCCCATTTTTCTTGCCATTTAGATAATCTACCTCTGTTGTTTTCCTGAATATACTTATAGCATTTAGATAGAAACTTTTTGGGTTTCTCACTCAAAGCGATCCACCGTTCGATTTTGTTTAGCTGATTACTAATACCCTTTTTTTCCCCTATCTTTTTTATAAAATTCCTTATTTGCAACTTAGCCCAGGGTTTTGCCTCCCAGTTGGTGCCCAGTAACCCAGTTATTTTTAGGCCCATATTGCCTTGGATATCTAAGAGTCTAATGTCAGGACTGACATTATTGACTCTAAACCAGTCCTTGTCCAGTGCAGGCGGGAAATCCTTATTTTGTCTGAGTGTGACTAATTGGGAAATTCCTGAGTCTAGAGTCCATCTTTTTAACATTTCATGTAATGTTCTAAGTGTTGGTTTAATAATAGGGTGTAAGGTTTTATCCAATAATGCTCTTATATTGTCCGGAATCCATGTATTTATTGTTTCTAGACTTACCTCCTCCTGCTCTACCTTTACCCAGATTCTACTGCGGGCAGTTGGACAACACCAATCTACTATCCTTGAAATGTGGATGCATTTATAATATCCCAATACATCAGGGGCCCCCAAACCCCCCTGCTTCTTTCCTCTCATCAAATAATCATAAGCTATCCTATGTTTTTTTTTTGCCCATATAAAATTTTGAAAAATACTTTTCCATTCTTGGAACCATCTTTTTGGGATGGCAATTGGCAGGCACTGAAGAACATAGAGTATCTTTGGTAATACCAGCATCTTAATGATGTCTACCCTGGCCAGTGCTCCAAAACATGTGCGGTCCGCTGATCTTAAAATAGCTTTACAATCCACAATCAGTTTGGGGAAATTAACGTTGTATAAATCCCTATAGTCACTACACAACGCAATTCCCAAGTATTTAATTGATCTTTTACACCAGGCAAGATGACCAGTTTTCCCTATTATAGACGTTGTTGTTTCAGAGCATCCGATATCCAGTATCATGGTTTTCCCCCTATTGATTCTAAAATTGGAGAATTTACCAAATTCATCCAGCAATTCTAAAGCTCTATGGAGGGACATTGAGGGGTTTAACAGGGTCAGCAGTAGATCGTCTGCATAAGCAAGAAGTTTAAGTTCATAATCTTTCATGGGTATACCTTTTATAAGCTTCTCCTTTTGAATTAGGTTAATCACTGGCTCCAGCCCCAGATTAAAAAGGAGGGGGGACAGCGGGCATCCCTGTCTCACTCCATTCTGTAATTTAAATTCTTTTGCCACACAGCCGTTCAGCCTTATGCACGAATATTGATTTCTATAAAGTTTTTTAATTCTGGAAACAAAGGAGGTATCTATTCCAAATTTTTCTAAAGTTCTAAAAAGGAAGTCTCTTGATAATCGATCAAAGGCTTTCTCAGCATCCACTGTTACCAAAATACCCTCCCTATTCCCCTTTTTACACTCGTGCATAAAACTGACAGCCGCGTAGACATTTTCCTGTATTAATCTTTTTTTCCTAAAACCAATTTGTTGTTCATTAAGTAATTGTTCCATAATATTCTCCAGTCTTGTTGCCAATATTTTGGAGTATATTTTAACGTCTACATTGATTAAAGAAATTGGTCTAAACTGGCTGCATTTATCAGTAGATTTCCCCTCTTTCGGTATTAATGTTATAAAGGCCTTGTTAGATTCCCTGGAGAAGGTGATATCGGAATCTTCAAAATTTACAAGATTGCAGAATATAGAGGCTAGATCTTCCCAAACTGCTTGATAGAATTCAGCTGTGTACCCATCTGGGCCTGGACTTTTACCTTTTTTTAATTTTAAGACTGTTTCTTTAAATTCTGATTCAGAAATGGGTGCCTCCAGCATCAACCTCATGTCCTCATTGATTACTGGTAATCCAACCTTTTCAAGGAAGACATTTGGGTCCGGAGTTGAGTCACTTTCTAGATTATATAATTTTTCGTAATAATTGGTGAAGATAGCGCCAATCTCTTCGCTCTTTGTGTAAAGGTTCCCACTATCATCCTGAATCTTTTCAATAAAGTTTTTCTTATTCCCCTTCTTTAAGTACTCTGCCATAAACTTACTCGATCTATTAATTTCTTTCTTAAAAATGAATTTCTTTTTTTTAAATTCTTGTTCGCATCTTTTATCTAATATTTGATTAAACTTTGCTTTAATATTGTTAAATTTTATTGCATTTTCAGTCGAAGGACAAACCTTTAATACTTTATGCGCCTCTTCCAATTGTGTAATCAGGCTATCTATCTTACGTTTCCTTTCTTTGATCTTAGCACTCTTAATTGCAATCAACGTACCTCTTATGGCACATTTAAGAGTATCCCATAGAATAACTGGGGAGATTTCTGGTGACACATTATGTTCCAGGAACTCTTTTATACTTGCCGATAGTTTGTTTTTGACCTCCTCATCCTCCAGTAATGCCGAGTCCAATCTCCACAGTCTCTCCGTGGGGGACTCTTGTCCTACTTCTATGGTCAGCCATACTGGAGCATGATCGGAGTAAGTTATAACGCCGATTTCAGTCCCCCCCACTCTCCCGATATCCTTCTGGGAAATTAGAAAGAAATCGATCCTGGAGGCAGTCCCGTGCCTATTAGAGACAAAAGTATAATCTCTCACCTGTATATTCTGCAATCTCCAGATGTCTACCAACTCCAATGTTTTAATTCTACCTGTCAGCCTTTCAAGTTCCATGTCCGATATACAACTTCCTCCCCTTGAGGTATCATAGCTTGGATCAATGGCTACATTAAAATCTCCTCCGATAACTATCCTTCCTATTGCCACTTTTTTAACCTTCTCCAGAAAACTTATTATAAACTCTACTTGATTCACGTTTGGTGCATATAGATTAGCCAGAGTAAATCTTATACCGTTGATACGTGCTACTACTATCAATTCTCTTGCTTCTTCATCTTTAATCACCTCCTCAATTGTCACCGCCAATTTGGAGCTAAATAAAATCGCCACCCCCTTAACCTTTTTATGATTGTCTGAATTAATAATCCATTTTTTATATCTTTTATCAAAAAATTTGGGAATCTTATCGGTTTTAAAGTGAGTTTCTTGAATAAATCCTATATCTACCTTTTTGCGCACTAATTCATCAATAATTCTTCCTCTTTTACAACCAGAGTTAGCCCCTTTTACGTTAATAGATTCAAATTTGATTTTATTCATAATACAAAATTCTTTAAAATTAGCCGTGGCTGTGGCTGGGTAGCACCACCTAGGAGTATAATGACCTCTACCTGAATGACAACAATAATCAGCTGACCCACTTCATTTAAACACAACACAATCACTCCACACACATCCGTCATATATCCATATCTGGAAAGGCCCAACTCACACATTTTTGGTTGGCCCTTATTTCCAGATACTCCTCTTAGTATTCCACTTGGGATTACCATCGAAGAGCCAGATTCTCGGAGACCCCTTCCCCTACATCTTGTGGAACCGATTTAAAGGGCATCTCCTTTCGTTTTAGCCTATCAACTCCTCCCATCCAGCAATCTCTATATGGGATAACCCCAGATCCTCCAAAAAGGGGGTCAGAGATTCACCATCCCTCAGAGTTTTGGATTTATTATTCACTGTAGCAGTTAAGCTGAGGGGGAAGCCCCATCTATATGTCCCTCCTTTCCTCTGGATTTCTTCCCGTACTGGTTTCAAGAGACGTCTTCTCTCAATCGTCCTCGCCGAGAGGTCCTGAAATAATTCAATATTATTCTCTTGATATTTTATTGAGGTCATAAATCTCGCTTTTTTCAGGATTTTTTCTTTTAGTGTGAAAAGATGCAGTTTACATAATACGTCCCTATTCCTGGCATCACCCCTAACCTTGCCTACTCGGTGTACTCTATCAATTACTATTTCTTGTGGAGCATCCTCTCCCAGTATTTGCTTAAATATTTCTGTGGTTATTAACTGAAGATCTTCCGATTTTATTTGGGTCGGAATACCTCTTATTTTGATATTGCTGCGTCTACTGCGATTCTCTAGGTCATCTACCTTGCTATTGATTGCCTGGGCGTGCTTTCTATATTTCTCCAGTGCTACCTCTTGATTTAATATTTTAGCATTGGCTGTATCCATTTTACTATCTATTCTCTGAATTTCCTTTGCTAGGTTTTGGATATCTTCCCGAATTGGTTTAATTTCGAGAGCAACCGCCTCTTTAATGCTTTCTTGTACAGTGGAGACCACTGTCTGTTGTAGATTCTTAGCAAAGACCTCCATCAATTGCATCATCTTGGTCTCCAATCTTCCTTCCATCCGCTCTGCTAGGTCTTCTCCGTGCTCTGCTGTGGTTATTTTATTCATTTGTGTTTGGCTCAGAGTCTGAGGGCTCAGATTAACCTTAGTTTCTTTCATATTAGTTTGTTGGTGTATCTCCGATATTCGTTTTATATGAACTGATATTTCCGATGGCGTGACAGCCCCATTTGAGGCTAGAATCGGAGGCTCCTGTTTCTTAGGGGTGCTTGTCATATTGTTACTTTCTTTCTCAGCCAATGCTAGCTGTGTTACCTCAGGCTTGCTGACTCCTATTTGGAATCCATATGTTGGTAGACTATTATTTTTTTCGCTTGCATTTAGTTTTCCTCTATTTCTTGTGGCTGAGGCCATCTGCCTATCTCACAATGACCCGCCTAAATTTAGATTGTCTCCGAGTCCTAGATAGCTGGCAGCCTCAGATCAACAATTTTAATAGCCTTAGTATTTCTGGCGGCAGCGGCTATGCAAATTTTAAATAATGCACTCTTAATCAACGATCTGCAAATAGTGATTATTCATAAGTGTATAAGAACATAGGGCGGGTAGTAACTGGAGGTTAGCAAGACTGTCTTATTAGTCTCACTTGTCCTACTTATCAGTAGACATTAGACAGTCGCTAGAGAGTTAGCCAAAATTTAAACCTTCTCCACCTTATAGTGCGCAAAAGAAAAAACAGTAGAAAGGCCAATACCGGAGTATACAGTCCAATGTCAGTTTGATATGTGTATACTACAACTACATAATATATAGTAGCAGCTACAGTAAATATAACAGTACAGTAAGTATAGCAGTAAGTATAGCACAGTACAGCACAGTACTAAAGTCACGCCAGGCAATGGGATATCAATAGCATCATTACATCAGCACCTTATTGGGCAACAGAACAGCCCAATCAGTTTGATAATTTAATAGTTAGGTAAAGCCCAGATACAGCTCAATGTAGCACACCTTAATACAATATATAACGCAGTATTTAACGCAGCCTGGTAAACACGTTCGGTATAGCACAACACCGAAGTCGCACCAGGCACTGAGACGTCAATGGCAAATAATACCTCAGCGATCTATCACACTCACCAGTCACGTGTTTGCAATCACAGGGGTTTTGAGTTTTGATCATTATTTCACTGCCAATGCATTCTGCCCTTGTCTGACACTTGTTCAAACTGTTTAACTTCATATATTAAATAATCTTACTTTACTTTATAGACTGAGCTAAGATTAGGCTCCCACTGGGGGGGGGGGGGGCTTAGGTCTCCACCAGGGGAGGGTTCTATGTGAGTAGGGGTAGGTTAGGTCATAGTAAAATATCTGTAAATACTGATGTTACTATATTGATGTAGTAGTAGAATATCAGTACATTTAATTATATTCTACTACCGCTATCCTGCACCCTTTTAACCACCTCTTGACCACCTCACGCCGATGGGAGAGTGGTGCCTCCAGGACTGCCTAACGCCAACTGGCGTAAAAGTCCTGGAGGCGGGACTAGCAGGGAACGGGTGTGTGAGCACTTGTTCCCTGCTAGTTCCATCTCCAGGACTTTGACACCAGTCGGCGTTAGGCGGTCCTGGAGGCGCCACTCTCCCACCGGCCTTAATTATGTATAAATTTTGTACTGTCTGAGAGCAATATATTTAGTCAAAAGGCCAAGAGTAAATGCAAAAAAAGTCTTTATAAATGCCAACTACAAAAATTAAAACAATTAAAAATAAGACAACCGTGCCTAGGCCATAGGCCCCTAGTATAATTAATAAGATGCCTGCGCCCTGCGTGCATAAGGATTCAAAAATAAGTATTTCAATTGTTAAGCCTCTCTCAAGAGATTGCGGTCTCCAAATCTTCCAGTGTCAGATGTATGTATGAAGGTAAGTAATAAACTGACACTGTGCCGCAATCAAATCAGGGGAGAGGTGCACAAAGACCTGTCCTATATATATAAAAATATGCCTTTCAACTTCCAGAGTCCGCACCAAACAATAAAGTGCAACAATATTGCAAAACTTGAGGAAGGGGGGATTGGAGTAAAAAAATATGCACAGGGTATTAAAAAATCAATTAATCACACAATACAAATAAATGCTCAATTATTTATAACCTTCAAAAAGCCATGCTAAGCTACACTAGAACAGATATAGTTGTACCCCTGAGATGGGTATATAGTTAAGTTAGTGAGGTAGATGGAAACTGTGAAGTAAAATAGTGACAGAATATATTCCAATTAGTGAGGTAGATAGAAGCTGTGAGTAAATTGGAAGCAGAATATGGAGGAGAGAAACGCAAGGCTCACCTTAATGAATCAGTAAAGAGGCCTAGGAACGGCTGCATCAGCGCTGTCTGCGCCGTCCGACTAGTTCCGCCGAAGCTGCAAAGGGATCTGTGCTTCTAACTATTGCTTTAGGTCTATGACCTATCCCTCCTCCTTGTACAAATAGTGGTGTCAATAGCAATATCTATTGCTCAATTATGCATGGTCGTTTTTCTTTTGTTTCAAAACTCTCCCACCACCCATCAGCGTGAGGTGGTCAAGAGGTGGTTAAAAGGGTGCAGGATAGCGGTAGTAGAATATAATTAAATGTACTGATATTCTACTACTTCATTATTATAGTAAAATATCAGTATTTACAGATATTTTACTATGACCTAACCTCCCCCTACTCACATAGAACCCTCCCCTGGTGGAGCCCTAAGCCCCCCCCCCCCCCTTTAATGGGAGCCTAATCTTAGCTCCGTCTATAAAGTAATGCAAGATTATTTAATACATGAAGTGAAAGAGCTGTAATCCGTTTTCAGCCGTTTTCAGCCTGCCAGCTCTAAAGTTATAAAAAAAAAAAAAAGGGCTAAACGGATGGCAGAAGTGAGGCTTGCACTTCATTTGGTTGTTACACGCGATTGTTGTTTGAGGGTCCCTGTCACAAGGGCCCCGGATGTAAGTACTGGATTTGATCTTTTGTGCAAGAAATGTGATTTATTTTAAATGGAAAGCAATTAGATCTGTTCTGGTTATTATTATTCCATGCTGTGAACTGATGTGCCGCATGGATGGGAGAGGACTTCTAAGTGATTTGAGAATTAACGACAGGGAGAGCTGATCGTTGCAGTGATTCATTAAGCGCATAGACCTTATAATCTGGGTCTGACTGGCAATTGGTAAGCCTGCACTCTGAAGGGTGATATGGTGGTGGAAATGAACATTTGAAGTATCATAAGGCGCGGAAGTTTTTGTGGATAAAAAAAAAAGACAAACATTTGAACAGCGTAGCGCTCTAGCGCAGCGCTGTACAGGGGACAGCCCTGTCACTCAGCCGTCCCCTAGAGTGGCTCACAATCTAATCCCTCTCATAGACTGATGCCTATAAGAGTCTAGTGTAGTGTTCGGATCGTAGTCTAGGGCCAATTTGGGGGGGGGGGGGGGGCAGGAATAAAAGTAATAGGGGTTTTTTTTTGGGGGGGGGGGGAAATATCACAGCAGCAATCAGATCCCACCAAAATGAAGCTCTGTTAGTGGGAAGAAAAGGAGGTAGAATTAATTTGGGTGCTAAGTTGTATGGCTGAGAAATAAACCGTTAAGGCTGCTTACACACCAAGACGTTACAGGCGCACGTTAGTGCGCCTGTAACGCTCCCCCAACGCACAGCAATGTAACACAAGTGGGCTGTTCACACAGCCCACGTTGCGTTACATGTAATGCTGCACGTTCTCCGCAAAGTGCAGCATGCTACGGCGTTGGAGCGGCTATAGCCGCGTTAGACTGTTTGCACATGCGCAGTGGGGGGCGGAGAGGAGGCGGGGAGAGCCAGCTACAGTAGCCGCGCACATGGCTACTTAATATTCACTGCACTGGCGGCAGCTGATTGGCCGGCGGGACCACGTGATGCGGAGTGTCTCGCTCCGCATCACGTGGTCCCGCTGGCCAATCAGCGCCACTCTGGGAGACATTATAGGAATCGAGCCGCCTAACGCGGCTCACTCTACCGTCGGCTCTTGCAGCACCATACGTTGTGTTAGGTGCACGTTATGCGACCTTAAAGAGACTCCGTAACAAAAATTGCATCCTGTTTTTTATCATCCTACAACTTCCAAAAGCTATTCTAATGTGTTCTGGCTTACTGCAGCACGTTCACCATCTCTGTAATAAATCAACTTATCTCTCTCTTGTCAGACTTGTCAGCCTGTGTCTGGAAGGCTGCCAAGTTCTTCAGTGTTGTGGTTCTGTGATGCATCTCCCTCCTCCAGGCCCTCTCTGCACACTGCCTGTGTATTATTTAGAGTAGGGCAGATTCTCTCTTCTCTCTTATCTTTTACAAGCTGGATTAATCCTCCTCTGAGATGGCTGGGCTTTCACATACTGAGGAATTACATACAGGCAGAGCTGTCTGCACTCTGCAGGAAGAAACAGCCTGACACTTCAGTGGAAGATAGCTGCAGGGGGAAAGAAACTCACAAATGATCTCTTGAGATTCAAAAGGAAGGGTGTATACAGCCTGCTTGTGTATGAATGTATTTTCTATGTGTGGACATACTGTACATCAACCTACTTCCTGTTTTGGTGGCCATTTTGTTTGTTTATAAACAAACTTTTTAAAACTGTTTTTAACCACTTTTAATACGGCGAGGAGCGGCGAAATTGTGACAGAGGGTAATAGGAGATGTCCCCTAACGCACTGGTATGTTTACTTTTGTGCGATTTTAACAATACAGATTCTCTTTAACGTGGCACCTAACACAACGTCTTGGTGTGCAAGAAGCCTAAAGCTACACAGTGCTGAATTGTGAAAAATCTCCTGGTCACTAGGGGGGTATAAACCTTTGGTCTTGAGAGGTTAAACATGCGCCTTTATCAGATGTACGCTTAGGGGGGTACAGGTTTTCATACTATGGAACTGTGTACGTTGTGTGCAAATACTATTTCTACTATTGGGGTTTAAGAGGATAGAAAAAAGGACGGGAGGAAACCAGGAGCCCAATCTAGTGCAGTACCGTTGGAAAGTAACTGTACAGTAGATGCATCAAATATACTCAGGCAACAACTCCAACTTGCATGTGGGGAAGTCCCGTCCCCACTCGGCCTTGTGTTGACGTGGTGGTGGTCGCAACTCCTTAAACAGATCCACCTTCCAAGGATACAGATCCATACATAGGCCATACATAGGCCCACGTAGTAACGATCTGAGGCTGGCCTGGACAGCACCTGTGCTGCTTTTACGACTGCAACTATAATAAGATTATCTATAAATATATGGTATTTTATTGTTATTTTTATAAAATTCTTTTTATTATTATCATTATTTTTAAGCTTGGTACTATTGTCACCGTCGTTATTATTTCTATTTCTAATATGCTGTATTTCTTATGAATTTATATTGTCTGGATCTATAGAGGTGTTTATGTCATCCTAAGTGCCCTGTTTGTACTCGACCTGAGGAAGCGGGTTACGCCGCGAAACGCGTTGTCGTTTCAATGCCCAATAAAGTTTTAAAGCAAAATTGATGGACTACTGTTTAAGGTAGGACCGTTTATTACTTTATATTCATACATAGAGTTGATGCCATCATATACTATATAAACATATATCCTTGTGCAAGAGTACTCTGGGCGCTTCCTACCTCCTCCTACTATTTCTACTATTGTTCTACTCAGACTGATAAAAATCCGCAATCAAGATCACAAGATCACAATCAAGAACTGCCATAAGCAAGTTTATTGGTTATACCACCCACTTCTTAGCCTGTACATTGCGCTTTTTCCAAAAAAATTGTAAGCTAAATACATCTGTCCCCATTTATTTCCAAACTACTCTAGTTTTTGGCTTCATTTAGTGATTTACACCACTTCAATGACCCCCAGAAAAGCCTCTGTCTGGCTCAGATCAAGATAATCATAGTAACCCTATGTTTTATTGTGGCTTTAGTGCTTTATGGTGTTTGTGGTTTAGTTTATATACTTTAGGCCTGTATCAGCCTGTGTTTATATAGCAGGACAGAATACTTCGTTATGCTAATCTTTCCAGTGCCATACTGGCATTCTACATGCTGTCAGACGTGCTTAGGGGTGCGATTGTGCAGAACAAGTGAAACATTAGGTGCCCGGCATGTGGCATTCTTAAAGCTTAGATATGGCAGTGAGTACAGACATACCGCACCGTGTCAGTGGATTGCATTCGGTTATGTTCATTTTCTTTGATTTGTAATAGAATTGGTGTCTCACTTTACCAGAGTCCTTGCAGCTGTCGGCTTCAGTGCTTGTATGTGAAAGAACTGTTGGCAGCTTCCCTATAGGAATCCCCCCCCCCAAAAAAAACAGGGAAAAGTTGTAAGACGATACAATGCAGCATCAGATGTCTCATTTGTGAATGCCGATGGCTGTATTTGCCTTCGATACAATACCTGAACCTTTCACATAGTTGTGAAAAAATAATGGAAAAACAAACAAACAGGAGACTGGCACAGGAAGTTACTTAGATATTTGGGTTGATAAAAGACATACATCGATTGAGTTCAACCAGAGAACAAAGTACAACACCAGCCTGCTCCCTCATATATCCCTGTTGATCCAGAGGAAGGTGAAAAAACCCTTAAGCTGGCCATACACTAGGCCGATTCCGCGCCGATCGACAGCAGATTCGATCACTGGGATTGAATCTGCTGTCACATCGTTCACGCTACACGCTAAATTTCGATCTATTTCGTCCAGAAATAGATCGATCCCGTCGATCCCTCCATGCGGGAAATTACCGTTGATCGCCCGCGGGTAGGGATCGCGTTGCTAGCGGCGTTTGAGTGCCCGACGACCGACGCAATAGAGTGGCAATACATTACCTGCTCCACCGGCGCGACTCACCCGGGTCACCACTGCTCCGTCTCCGCTCTGGTCTGGTCTCCGGGTCCGGCATGCTTCACTTCTTCTAGCCCGGCAGGAAGTTTAAACAGTAGAGGGCGCTCTACTGTTTAAACTTCCTGCTGGGCAGGAGGAAGTGAAGCATGCCGGACCCGGAGACCAGACCAGAGCGGAGAAGACAGCGGAGACCTGGGGACTGGAGTCGCGCCGGCCGGAGCAGGTAATGTATGTGGGCATGCAGGCGGGGGGAGCGGCAGCAGCACCACCACCACCACAGATTGTGAACGGTTTCAGGCTGAAATCGGTTCACAATCTGTTTGCAGTAAAGGCAGCCATACGATCCCTCTCTGATCAGATTCATTCAGAGAGGGATCTATCTGTTGGTCAAATCTGATGGCAAATCGACCAGTGTATGGCTACCTTTACAAGGCATGGTCCAATTAACCCCAAAAAGGAAAAAATTCCTTTCCGACTCCAGATGGCAATCAGATAAAATCCCTGGATCAACACCACTGGGCATTACCTAGTAATTATAGCCATGGATGTCTTTCAATGCAAGGAGAACATCTAAGCCCCCTTATACGCAGATATAGAATTTGCCATAACTACATTCCACATTTTAATCACTCTTACTGTAAAGAACCCTTTCCTAAATAAATGTGTAACAATTGGTGTCAGCTAAACAGATTTTCTGATTATTGGTGATCTGCAGTATCACCAATAATACAGATGCTATACCTGATTATGTGGTGATCTGCAGAATCACCCATAATGCTAGTATAGCCAGACACTGGACTACCAATGTGAGATTGTGTTTGGTGCAACAGTAATAAGGAAGAGGTCTCCAGAGGAGCAGGTGATTCAGACAATACTGCAGCCAATGATCACCTGAGGAGGAAGCGAGTCAGGCTGTACTGCAGTCAGTGGACACCTGAGGAGCAGGTACCACCAACTGTGCTACAAGGATGATCACCCGAGGAGTAGGTGATCAAGACTGTACTGCAGCCAATGGAAACCTGAGGAGCAGGTGTTACAGACCATGCTGCAAAGGATGATCACCTGAGGGGCAGGTGATTAAGACTATACTGCAGCTAGTGGACACCTGAGGAGCAGGTGTTACAGACAGTGCTGTAAAGGATAATCACCTGAGGAGCAGGTTATTAAGACTGTACTGCAGCTAGAGGACACCTGAGGAGCAGGTGTTACAGACAGTGCTGCAAACGATGATCACCTGAGGAGCAGGTGATTAAGACTATACTGCAGCTAGTGGACACCTGAGGAGCAGGTGTTCCAGACAGTGCTGCAGTTGAGCTTCACCTGAGGAGCAGGTGCAATGCTACAGATCCCTCACCAGTGGCTAGGCCCACTGGTGAGGACAGAAAGGTCAGACAAGCAGAGTAGGCAACGTACGGACAGATAAGGTACAAAGACAGAAGAATGATTCAGTGTTGAGTTCAGGCAGAGTCGGCAACAGGAATCAGATGGGCAGAGGTACAGAGTCAGTAAGCCGGAGAATAGTCAAAGGAAGCAGAATTTCATAACAGATAATACAATGTAACTAGTACTTTAAGCTATCAACAGAATCTGGCTAAGTGTGGATCCCCAGCTCTAGCTGGTTCTAGCACACTTTGGGATCTGACTAAGGTCTGAGCGCTTGCTTACACGTTAGCATTCGCAACAGCAGACACGGAGCAACTGACAGACTAGTACTATATATACACAGATGCTCCGCAGCGCCTCCCCAGTCACTCAGCCAATCCAAAGTACCGTTTGGAGTCAGCTGACCTGACAGATCATGAATCCCCTTCTATTCGCATAAAGGTCCCGTCGCCTGGCACGCACGCGCGTAGCCCTTAATCTATGTGCAATAGAAGGACCAGTCAGAGCACCAGCATGTAACTGTGCAGCAGAGGCCGCCTGCTGATACGCGGAGATAGCCACCATGCCCCTTGTCTCTGCGGCGGTATCTCCGCTATCTATTACAAAATGGCTACAAAGTTTTTCCTCCATGTGCAGATCATGTCCCCTCCCCTGGTCCTTTGCAAAAGCCTAAAGACAAAAAGCGCATTTGCCAAGATTTTATATTGCCCTCTGATGTATTTATACATGTTAATTAGATCTCCTCTAAGGCGTCTTTTCTCCAGACTAAATAAGCCAAGTTTATCTAACCTTTCTTGGTAAGTGAGACCTTCCATCCCTCGTATCAATTTTGTTGCTCATCTATGCGCCTGTTGAGTGACCATTTCAGAGTCATGCAGTGGCGTAGCTAAGGAACTTTGGGCCCCAGTGCAAGTTTTACATTGGGCCCTCCATGCATTCTTCATATGTCACAACAAAACCTGCCAAGGACAGCCACACAGTATGAGAGGTGTGAGCAGAGGTGGGGAAAGCTTTGTTAATGATTACTACTATTCAAAGCATACATAAAAGATTATTACCAGCATAGCACCATTGAAGAGCTAATACTGCAGTTGAGGGAGGGCCCCTAGTTGGCCCTTCTGGCCCAAGGGCCCCGCTGCGGTCACAACCTCTGCATCCCCTATTGCTACGCCATTGGTGTCATGAGAAACTGAATGGCCAATGCCATTTATACAGCTGAGTAGTGACTAGCTTTTTGGCACACTTTAAATACAAAAAAAGAATAAAATGCAAATATAGCAGATTATGTTTCTAGCACTTCCTAGGTTCAGTTGGAACTGAGAAGTGCTGGAAGAGAAAAGTCTGTATCTTAACCACTTCTATACCATGAAATTTTGTGCTGATCTGTGCTGCGTGGGCTCTCCAGCCCACAGCACAGATCAGGTTGCAGCCAGGCCGATCAGACTTCCCCCCTTTTTTCCCCACTAGGGGGATGTCCTGCTGGGGGGGTCTGATCGCCGCCGGCTGCTTGCGCTTGCAGGGGGCTCTTCAAAGCCCCCCTCCGCAGCGCTTCCTGGCCTCCTTCCCCTTCCCTCCCTCTCCCTCCCCCTGTGAGCGGCGCAGGACGGATTTCCGTCCTGCGCCTGATGGGATAGGCTTTAGCCTATCAGATGCCGACGATCCCCGGCCAATCAGAGGCCGGGGATCACCGATCTCCTCTACGGCGCTGCTGCGCAGCAGCGCCGTATACATGTAAACACCGGGGAAGATCTTCCCCGTGTGTTTACATTTACCCTGCGAGCCGCAGATCGGCTCGCAGGGTGTTCACGGAGACACCCTCCGTACACTGACATGGAACGGCCGCTCATACGAGCGACCGTTTCCATGGAATACACTTCAGGATTCAGGGGCGTACATATACGCACCGAGAATCCGGAAGTGGTTAAAGAGACACCATAATTACATACAGTGGTTTGCAAAAGTATTCGGCCCCCTTGAAGTTTTCCACATTTTGTCACATGACTGCCACAAACATGAATCAATTTTATTGGAATTCCACGTGAAAGACCAACACAAAATGGTGTACACGTGAGAAGTGGAACGAAAATCATACATCATTCCAAACATTTAAAAAAAAAAATAACACTGCAAAGTGGGGTGTACGTAATTATTCAGCCCCCTTTGGTCTGAGTGTAGTCAGTTGCCCATAGACATTGCCTAATGAGTGCTAATGACTAAATAGAGTGCACCTGTGTGTAATCTAATGTCAGTACAAATACAGCTGCTCTGTGACGGCCTCAGAGGTTGTCTAAGAGAATATTGGGAACAACAACACCATGAAGTCCAATGAACACACCAGACCGTTCAGGGATAAAGTTATTGAGAAATTAAAAGCAGGCTTAGGCTACAAAAAGGTTTCCAAAGCCCTGAACATCCCACTGAGCACTGTTCAAGGGGCGGGGGAATCACCCAAAGAAAGTCTAGTAGTCTAGTTTGTCCTGAAAAAATTGATGTATATATCACTAAGGAATAGTATGTAGTGATGAATTATTGCTGATTAAATAGAGGCATAGCTAAAATGTCAAAACTGCTCTAATAGATAAGGGGAAACAGGCCTACATGTGAAGTGTGTGAAACCTAAGGCGGGGGAAAAAAGTTGACTTTTACATACCGGTGGTTTCTGCCATTCCCTTAACCACTTCGCCGCCCGGGTACAGTATATCTACGCTCCTTTGGACTTCAGTTCCCCGCCCGGAGCGTAGATATATGCACCCCCTGCCGCTGCCGCCGCTGTCCGCGCTCCCGCTCGCACTCGCACTCCCGCTTGTAATCACGCCGATGGCCGCTCACCCGGAGATCAATGAACGGGAAAATCCATTCCCGTTCGTTGATCTAAGCCCCGCAATGATCCGCTGCTTTTCATCTAAGCAGCGCGATCATTGTGAAAAAAAAACCTCTCTCAGCCTCCTAGTACTTCCTCCAAGCGTCCGGAAGGACGCTTGGAGGTCACATTAAACAAAAAGTTACTGTTGCCATCTTGTGGCCAAATAGTAAAACTACACCCTAAATCCTTTTTCACATACAAATAGACTACTTTTACACAAAAAATTAACTCATTACCTCCCACACTCCCCAATTTATTTATTTTTGTCATTAAAAAAAAATAAAAAAATTTACAATAAAAAAAATACATAAATAGTTACCTTAGGGACTGGACTTTTTAAATATTTATGTCAGGAGGGTACAACACTGTTACTGGGGCTTGTAAATAGTGATGGACGCAAAACTGAAAAAAATGCACCTTTATTTCCAAATAAAATATTGGCGCCAAACATTGTGATAGGGACATAATTTAAACTGTTTTATAACCGGTACAAATGGGCAAATACATTTCATGAATTTTAATTACAGTAGCATGCATTATTTAAAAACTATAATGGCGGAAAACTGAAAAATAATGTTTTTTTTTTTTCCCAAATGTTTTCCTATTTTCCCATTAAAACACATTTAGAATAAAATAATTCTTGGCATAGTGTCCCACCTAAAGAAAGCCTAATTGGTGGTGAAGAAAACAAGATATAGTTCATTTTATTGTGATAAGTAATGATAAAGTTATAGGTGAATGAATGGAAGGAGCGCTGAAAGGTGAAAATTGCTCGGATGCTGAAGGGGTAAAACCCCTCAGTTGGGAAGTGGTTAAAGTCTTTTAAAGAGGAACTGTAACGACAAAACATCCCCTGGGGGGTACTCACTTCGGGGTGGGGGAAGCCTCCGGATCCTAATGAGGCTTCCCATGCCGTCCTCCATCCGTCAGGGGTCTCGCTGCAGCCCTCCGTGCAGCGGTGACGTCAATATTTACCTTCCCTGCTCCTGCGCAGGTGCTCTGACGGCTGTCGGCTCCGAAGTAGGCGGAAATACCCGATCGCCGTCGGGTCTGCTCTACTGCGCAGGCGCAAGTTTCCGGCGCCTGCGCAGTAGAGCGGACCCGACGGAGAACGGGTATTTCCGTGCCGAAAGCAGCCACAGCGCCCCCGCTGGAGCCAGCAAAGGTAAATATTGAAGCTACAGTCGGCTCTGTCGCCGGCTGTTCGGAGGGCTGCAGCGAGACCCCCGTGGGACAGAGGACGGCGTGGGAAGCCTCATTAGGATCCGGAGGCTTCCCCCACCCCGAGGTGAGTACCCCCCAGGGGAGATTTTTGTTGTTACAGAGTCTCTTTAAGACCCCTGGAGTCCTCCAGGTCCCCTACGTTGTTCCACTGTCACCCCAATGCGCACAACTTTCTCTACCATGTGTGTTGACAGGTGTAGGGGTCACTTATGGTCTTGAAAAAACACTGAGTTGTGGGTGAAACAGTGACTGAGATTCCTCCTGCGCACCTCCTTGTCAATGTCTGTGCCTGTTTGTAAGTTTGCTAATGCGGGTCTTTTAAATGTGAATGTAAACTTTTACTCATTATAAGGAATGAAGAGGAAGTTTTATTACTGATGTGATGCTCCAGACTATATACATTTTATATACATTGATGTACAGTATCTGTCCTTCAAGCTGGTGATTTCTCCGTCAGCCAATTAGTGAATTTTGCATTGCCCATGACACACTAGACAAGCAAAGCCTAATCCAGGTGTGCATGGTATACCCTATTTGTCTCTTGATATAATATATTTCAGGATATTATACGAGAAAGCCCATTCTCACTTCCTGCCACTCAGAGATTCACGTACCAAAGTGTAGCAAGAAAACACTCTTTACCCCTTCCATCCAGTTACACTGCACTGGAATGTGCAAGGACACAGCATAATTAAACACTGTACTCATCTCCTGTCCATAGTTTTTTCACCTGTTTATTCTCACGGTTCAGGATATACTGGTTGGTTAATTATGCCTTTGGGGTAGGGTACTGACTGATGATAATGCTTCAGTTTTACCTACAAAGAGTTCCAGAATTTAATTGGGCCATATAGAAGAAAATTGTATTGGCGCCTCAGCACTGGACACACTTGAGCAATAGCTCCCTCTGTCCATGTTGTATATTTATACCCCCTAGAGAGGAGAGCTGTGCAGGACAGCAAGGCTAGTACCTTGTCCACAGAGTGTTGTGACTAATAATGACACTGTGCAGGAGAAAGGAATACCCACACAGGTCATGGTGACTCAGAGCCATCTAAAAATAGGGCTAAAAGAGACCAAAAAGGCCCCTATCAAAAAGCAAAGCTAGATGTAATTTTTAATACAGAAGGTTTTTGCGATAATTCAGCTTTAAAACAAACAACTGTGGTTTCCCATGATGCATCACTCCTGAATATGCAAATCATGGGTTTACTTTACACCAGCGGTTCTGGTGCAGCCTTGCTTTCAGGGGCATAAAGAGATGATTTGCTTATTCTGAATTGATGCATCATGGGAAACCACAGTTCTTCACTTAAAGCTGAATAACCACAAACACCTTCTGTTGTAAGAAAGCACAATAACATCTAACTATGCAGGAGAATTACTGTAAAGCACAGGTGTCAAACTGAAATACAAAGTGGGCTGCAACTGAACACTGCGACGAACCTCAATGTCGAGTGCCCCCCCCCCCCTTACAGTTCCCTGGTGTTGAATACCCCCCTCCGTCCCCTATACAGTTCCCTGGTTTCAAGTGGTACCCCTCCCCCCCCTCCTCTACAGTTCCCTGGTATCTAGTGGTCCCCCTTGCCTCCCCTATACAGTTCCCTGGTGTCTAGTGCTTTCCCCTCCCACCTCCTTATGGATTTCCTGGTAATCTAGGGCTTCACCCCTAATATAGCTTCCCTTATGGTCAAGAGTGGAACAAACATAATGCATAGTGGGAAAACACCTTGTGGGCCAAATTTGATGGCTCTGCGGGTCAGATTTTGCCTACTGGCCAGGGTTTGACATGTATGCTCTAGTCTAGAGCATTTCGGAAAAACTCTGCAATACTCCATACAGTTCCCTTCAGGCTCTGTCTCTCTGTGTACCTAAAGGTTTCCCTTATACTCTCATTGAACACATTTCACACAACCCTTTCTCTGTGCGCCATTACTTGGGATACTAATATGTGATGGTCGCAGGGCAGGAGGTACACAAAAAAGGCTAAAGAGCCTTTTTCACGGAAAATCCTGATTATAAACGCACTGCGATGCAATAGCCTTTTTTCTATTTTCATGCTGCGATTTGTTTGCATTTTTAGTTAGTACAATTTTATTTTAAAAAGGGAAAAACAAGAATATTGCATAGCAATTTAGTATGTGATTTTCTTGTGCTTCCATTGACTTTAACCTAAATGCAGGGAAATGCAGCATGTGCCTGGGGAAAAATTTAAATTGCATCATTATGCAATTCTGCTTTTGATCATAATTTTGATCGACATTATTATCAATATTACGATCAACGGACCAAAAACCCACAATGCGGTTCGGTGTTTGTAAATACTTTAAATCCACTTCAATTTACGATCGATTAGATGGTTTTGTCAGGTCGAAAGTCCAATTGGGCATAAACAATTGTACTGTGTGTGACTAGTTTAAGTGTGCATGCCCACATCCAGATTTGATTGGCCAATTTTAGCCCCTCATTGTAGTAGGAGAGCTTACTTACACGATATGATCAATAGTATTCAAAATCTGATCATAGTATTCTCATTCATTGCTTAATCAAACTTGCATGTGTGTAGGCACCCCAGCTACAAGCCACAAAGTGTTGCCTGGCAACCAGGCAGCTGACAAGGGGGAATGAAGATGGCCTCCTCCATTAGATTAAGGGTTGTTATTTCTCAATATATGGGATAGAGCAGTGTTTCTCAACATTTTATTGGTATGCACCCCTTTTAAATCCCTGTACTCACCAAGTACCCCCTAGTATAGTAAACATTATCACCAGTACCCCCTTGACAAATATATATTTAATTGTAGTACATGATAATTGGTTCTAAACAATTTCCAAGCATTTACTATTCCTTTTACTTAGCTAAATACTAATACTAATTTGATGTTATTTAAATAAGATTTATTATTTTCTAAAACTCTAAATTTGTTATTCTTGGTTAAGTATATCAAGCCAGAGTACCCCCACGGAACCCTCAGAAGTACCCCTGGGGTACCCGTACCACATGTTCAGAAACTAGGGGATACAGGAACTGAAGTGAAAATAACAATGAATAAAATTGCATATTTTTTTACAATATTCATTTATAGATTATTTAGTCATTGTGTGCCCATTGTAAAATCTTTCCTCTACCTGATTTACATCCTGAAATGTATCACTGGTGGGGACATCTTTAGTTCTGCCAGGTGATCAGTACGGAAGGTTCATTACTTAGAGCTCCATGCACAGGAGGAGACATTGCTTGCTTGGCAATTGGAAAAGGCTGTTATTTTCCACAATGCAATGAGGTTCACAGACAGCAAACTGTCAGGACCATGGTCATGACATCACACTGTGGGAGGGGATTCACCACAATATCAGCAATTCAGACCCCCCCTGATGATCTATTTCAGAAAAGGTAAAACGATTTCCTGTGGAAAAGGGTATCATCTACTAATTGCTGGGATGAAGTTCAATCCTTGGTTAAAGTTCATCTTTAAAATGGACATGAATTCTTGCACAGAACAGAAGGAAAACAGAGAAATGTATGTACAGTATTTAGAGAATTAAGCCTAATTCACCCTCATCTGTAACTAATCACCACCGTAATTTGTTCTCTCAGCTGTGTCAACTCAAGAATCTCCTCTGCCATGGCAGAGCAGCTAAATAGTAAATACAGGATTTTAACCCTATGTCTGCTTCCATGAAAGCAGGAAGTAGAACCTGCAGATGTATTGCAGGATTTGTATCAGCTGTAACAAAGAAATGTTTTTCTTTAAAGGTTATTATGCTGTTGCGTTTCGTTAAGAGCATAGAGGAAGTTCTGAATTCAGGTCCACTTTAAGAGACGCCCTATTTAGAAATCATATTGTCATACTGATTCTTTCCTGACTCACTGACTCAGACAGAATATGCAGAACAGGTGATCTGATTCCACTAAGGCCCGGTTCACATTAGCGTTCCAGGTCCGGCTTCCCCGGACCCGGAACGCTCCGTACAGAGCGGATGGTGAACGGATACATTGTTAATCAATGTATCCATTCACACTTGTGCGCCGTCCGGATCCCGATCCAACCCCGGAACGCAGCTCCGGGACGGTCCGACTTTTTTTCCAACATGCGCTATTTTTCAGTCCGTCCCGGTGCGACTGCGGACCCGGGCCGGATCCTGACCCGAACATGCTGGCAATGCAGTGCAATGGGAAACGGATGTTTCCCATCACACTGGCAATAGGACCGGATGCTTCCAGCACCGGTCCTATGCCACTTGGGGGGCCCGGACTACACGCCGGTATCCCCCATGCTTGCAGTGCCTTTCTGGCACTGCAAAGTATCTAGTTCCGGCTACTTTATTGTAGCCGGAACTGATACATTCCGGATCTGCAACTTGTGCCGCCTTGTGGCCACCGCAGAGACCCGTACGGTCTCTTTGCGGCCCACGGATCCGGACCCCCGGACACTTGCGGACTCGAAACGCAAGTGTGAATGGGGCCTACCTGCATGCTTGTTGGAGCTCCGTGACTGAAAACATTGGCATATTATCAGCCGTGGAAGCAGCATTTGTCAAAATATAATAAAAATGGTAACATGCTTGTTCCTCACACTGCATATTTTTGTTTTGGAAAAAATGCAGTGGAATCGACTGATCATTATACAATAAACAACCTGTAAATCTAGCAAATTCTTCTACAGCTTCTAAAACTAAATTTCAGTAGTCATTTGTACAACTTTACCATCAAATTGTTCTACTTCGCCTTGATTTTCTGGTTTTCTGTTTACATTGGCTTAGACTGAAATGGAAAAGCAGAGACTAGAATGCAGTAGCAGAGCAGTGTGATTCCTCCAGAGACGAGAGACGGAGCGGGACAGAAGAGGAAACTCAAACATAAGTGAAGTGACCATGAGAGAAGCAGAGAGAAAAAGGAGCGGGACGGAGCAGAGAATTACTGAGCGGGATCCAGATAAAGATGTGGGAGGGTGGAGTAAAGAAGACAGACACAGAGGCACCAGGGTCAGAACCATTTCATATCTGGGGTGCCTTCCAGGTTTTGGGGTCTGTGGTCAGAACTGTGTGGCCGGGTCTGCTTTCAGGGAGACCTCAGAGTCTGAGTCAGACTGTAAATAGTCGGGAACACACAGCAGGAGACAACAGGGCAGTAGCAGCAGTGACCACAGACTGTCACAGGGCACTGGCATGAGTGGGCTGTACACTCAGGCATGGCTATCAGCCCTTTCCATCTGCACATCAGTACCAACTATCTTACAGTATTAAATAACATCTTGTGCATTCCAGCCAGCCATGCACTGGTTACAGCAAGATGTTTGGATCAGCGCACTCTGTGATTAGTGGCTGATTAAGCCTAAATTGTGCAAAATCACAGCATGAATAAATACAATGCTTGCCTGCTTGGTATAACCAGGAGAAGCCCAGTCTCCAGATACAACTTTTTTTTCTTCTTTAAGAAAAGAGAATGGAGTCCCCTTTTTTCCACCCAGCAGTAAGCATGGGGAAATCCAATCTAACAGATATACTGTACAATGATTGGCTGCTTCTGAAGTGAGATAGGAAAACTGCTATTATGGTGCAAAATTAGAATCAGAATGTCCGTTATATAATAAATCTGCCTGTTTAAACTTAGATTGTTTCAAAAGCTTTTAAAAAAAGGAAAACTAACGAATAAAGGGTTAATTACAAGCTATGGGGCTCCATAGCAATGTTTTTGTAGAGTCCCTAACCCTAAGCACACTTCAGTCAGTACTTATAGCGCCACTACTAGAGTACTAATGGATGCACAGGAATTGCCAATAGTAAAAATATCGGTAATTTAAATTATATTACTATAGATAAATCCTGCGCCCATTCTCATTTGAACCATCCCACCCCACCAAATGCATAAAACGAATTACCCCTTCTAGTGCCGAAAACTATCCCCCAACCAAATGCATAAAACTAATTACCCCTTCTAGTGCCTAAAACTATCCCTCCACCTAATGCCTAAAAACTAACCCCCCCTCTTAGTGCATAAAACTACACTGAGTGGCCAAAAAATTAGAGACACCTTTTAGTTGAAAGTAAACCAGTATACCAGTAAAAGTCGCTTAAATCTTTCATCAGTAGACCAAGATGAAAGATTTAACTTTGACTTTGAACAAGGAATGATCGTCGGTGCAAGAAGAGCTGGTGCTGCTGCTAGCATCTCTGAAACGGCGACTCTTTTAGTATTTTCTCGCCCAACATTATGTTGGGTGTTTAGAGAGTGGCAGTTAAGAAAAAAATTCAAGAGATAAGGACTGTGCTCTGTGCCCACTATGCATTGCTGCTATTTACTCAAGCGGCACACGGGACTCTATCGGGTGCCGATATTTCAAATCATTACCACTTATCGAGTGCCTCGAGGAGCTGAAACTTACCTTGTTTGCCGCACGTTACGGCTTTGCGGTAGAGGGGGGAGGAAAGGTTTAGGGGGAGTTGAAGGTTGGGTGCCACCAGCGGGAGTTAGGATTAGGCACCACCAGGGAGTGTCTTAAGGTCTGGCACCACCGGGGGGGGGGGGGGGGGGGGGGTCTTAGGGTTAGGCACCACCGGGAGGTCAACGGGGGGAGGAGGTCATATGTTTAGGCAACACCCGGAAGGGAGGAAGTCTTAAGGTTAGGCATCACGGGGGGGGGGGGGGTTAGGCACCACTGGGGGGGGGGGCTTAGGGCTAGGCATCGGAAGAGGGAGGGTTCTGTGTGAGAAAAGGGTAAGGTTTAGCCATAGTAAAATAATTCAGTATTTTAATTCAGTATTTTAGCAATATTCTACCAGCGGCAAACCTTTTTTTTCCAGGCGACTTTTTTTTACATGTATGCGTTAAGGTCCTATTCTTTATAGACCCGTTGCTAGCCTGAAGGCTAGCATGGCTCACAATGGAGTTGCACAGAGCAGGAGGGGTATCCAACATGGTCAATCACAGAAGCTGCAACCTGTACTCACATTAGAGACTCACCTTGCAGAATCAGCTTGGACAACAGAAATCTAGCATGTATAGGCAGCTGTACACACATACCCCTGCTTGTGTTTAGAGTCCAGCTGCAGTAGTTGATAGTTATAAACAGATCAAGGCTACCAGGGATTTGTGGACACCCAGTGGCGGTTGTGGCAAGTATTGGGATCTATTTGCTGGAAGCTCCCACATAATGGAATGTGGCATTCTGCTGCTGGAGGTCGTGGTGGGCGCTGCTGCTGCCTGTAATATATTTATAGTCACATAACTACAACCACAGTCTTTATATGTGTTCAGCAGCCAGTTCATTCTCAACCTTTCATGTGGCAGGAGAGTGGGAATTTAACCCTTCCAGTGCTGAGTAGACCAATAAAACAATTATTCACCATCCATTAGATCATGTGTTTTCCACATAAACAGCTGTATACGAAGATGCTGACACACATAATTACAGAAAGCCAATAATAAACAAAGCAGCCTCCTCAGGAACACACACCTGCCCTACTTTTTCTGTTTCCTGTCTATACTGTTGTTCCCAACTGTAAGAAGACTAGTCCATAAAGAATCAGTAAATACACTAATGTTATTACACTCATGTACAGAACCATAACACTTGTACCCAGAGGCGTCACTAGGGTTGGTGTCATGGAAACTCATGGTGTCACCCCCTCTATTACCCCACGAAGCTCTAGCATCATCAGGCTAAACAAAACCAATAATACTTTTTTCGTTACTTGTTACTTTTGTTGAGAATGGGGCTGAGAAGTGGTTATACTGGACCCCTTTGCTATAGGGGCGAGAGGACTTGGGCAATAGCCTGGTCTATACTTACACAGCCCTTCTGCACTGTCCCTTATTCTGGAGCTTGGTGTCGCCCCCTCTGCTGGTGACACCTGGTGCGGTCAGTACCTACCGCACCTCCCTAGTGAAGTCACGGCTTGTCCCCATGTAGTTTCATGTAGTAAGATTCCCCAAGGGCACCTTTCCACTTATTGTGTTCCTCATTATAAATGGCACACACAAGTTGAAAAATCAAGCCATGTGGCACTATTTTTCTTCGGTTTCAATCTTGTTTTGAAGCGTCCCGACAGTTCACTGGGCTGTGAACAATCACATCTGAGCTGGGCATAAGCAAGTTCTGAACCGTGCATGGCCAGTAAAAGACTGCAAGGGGAATTTCCGGAGGTCACAATGGGCTCAATTCTGGTAGGGGTTTGCAGTATCTAAATAATAGTTGGGAAAATACCGCATGAGGTAAAACCTTACTTAAACCTACCAGAATTGGTAAATGTTATTACCTCATGAGGTAAATTACCTCACATGAGGTAATTTGTTTGATAACCCTACCAGAATTGAGCCCAATGTGTCTTCCAGGGAGAAAAACAAGAGTCAGGGGGCACCAGGAGCCTTAATATGATGGATATGGCACGCCGGGGATTAGGACCTAATCCCCTTGGGCGACATTGCTGGGCCGGGCTACACACACGTCAGATGTGTAGCTGACAATGGGCTGTGTTGCTATGCGGGAGGACGACAGAGGGACAATGAGTGGCATGTGCGTGATGTCACACAGCAGGCGAGGTTGCAGCGCGAACAATGGGATTGGAAGGGGATCAGTGTTGCTGGAGGGCCGCAGCTGCTATACAATCGCCTGATTATCGGCTGAGGCAGTCATTACAGGTCGCCTCAGCCGACTTGTAGAGAAACTGTGACCAAGAATTGAACTTCATCCCAATCAGTAGCTGATACCCCCCTTTACAAGAGAAATATATTCCTTTTCACATGGAATCATCAGGGGGCCTCTGTATGGCTGATATTGTGGTGAAACCCCTCCCACAAGAAACTCCGAGGACCATGTACCTGGCAGTTTCCTGTATGGGAACCTTGTTGCATTGTGGGAAATAGCTGTTTCCAGCTGCCAAAAAAGCAAGCAGCAGCTACATCACCTGCCAGCAGTAAAAATGTCACCATGTGATTAATGTCAGAATGTAAATCAGGGATTTAAAAGATTTTACAATGGGCAAACACTGACTAAATCATTTATACATAACTATTGTAAAAATGAAGCACTTTTTTTTATTACATTATTTTCACTAGAGTTCCTCTTTAAGTCAGGAGCGTGTATGGGGCCTTATATAGTGTAGTAAATTGAGACTGAAGTGAATATGTGTGGTGTAAAATTATACTCACAAAGCCCAGATTGCAATAGAGCCAACCACGGTGTTGTACTAGTGAAAAAGATTTAGTTGTCTTCACTAGGATCTCGATGGTCGTTCTTCTGAGAAATAAAAATATTACTGAATAGAGCTACTGAAGCAGTTTCAGTTCAGGTTTGCTTTAAGCCTTAAAAGGAGATTATAGACCATTCAATACAATAGTAGCAGAACAGTATTGTACTATGTTAGCCATAAGTAAAAGCAGGAAGTTTTGAATCAGGATGATACCATTTATTGGCTAGATTAAAATGTACCTGAGCTAAAGCAGCTCGGGTACAAAATCATATACTTACCTAAGAAGAGGAACACCTCTGGATCCTAATGAGGCTCCCCCCCCATGTCCTCTGGTCCCCGATTGCCCGTCGTGGACTCTCAAAAATTACAGACAAGGGCTTGCCAGTAATCTGATCGGGGCCACGCTCCTCTTCAAGCACGAGCGCGGCTGGACTGAACCTGCACAGTTAGCCGGAACTGCTTGTGCACAAGCACCCATGCTACTGTGCAGGCACTGCCGTGCCAGAAGGGGGTCCGCAAGCAACATGGGACCAGAGGACAGCGTGAGAAGCCTTTATAGGATCCAGAGGCTTCCCTCTCCTTAGGTAAGTATGTGTTTCTGAACTTCAGCTGCGGCTCATGTTCTCTTTCAAAGGAAAATAGTAAGCTTTTGGCTAATAAGAATTAGTGTCTGTACACTCTGCTGCGTTTGCGATTGCTCTTGCGATTTGCAGTGTGTACAGGCCCTAAGAGCCTGATGAGGGCTTATTAGCCGAAAGCTTACTCTTTGTTTTTAAAGTGACACTGAAGCGAAAAAAAAAAAAAAAACTCATGATATAATGAATTGGTTGCATAGTACAGATAATTAATAGAACATTAGTAGCGAAGAAAATAGTGTCATATTTTTATTTTCAGGTATATAGCTTTTATTTTTTATTTGTTTTATAACATTGCATCGTTCTCTAATAATTGCAGTTTCCACAATACACTCAGCATTTTAATTGATTTCACAGATCAGGCTACTGACCCTTCAAACTTTTCTCCGCAGAAAAACCATAAACAAAGGAGAAACAATGAGAGACAGTTGAGATAAGTGCTTCAAGAGACAGTGCTGTCCAGGACTTTATTAAGTTACACAGCTCACAGAAGCTCTTTTGCATAGATAACATCTGAAGTTTCTTAACTCATTCTGTACTAGAAACAATATGTGACATATCTGTGCTAATAATGTTTTATTTCTTAGCTGTACTACACATACAAATCATTATATTTATTTTCACTTCAGATTCCCTTTGAAGTTAGCCAATAAAATGGTATCACCCCGATAAACCCTTAAAAACTTCCTGTTAATGCAACAACTGATTTTTGTTGCATATGATCATTTTAATTTGAAACTGACAGAAATCTACTGCAGGGAAGATGAAATAATAGTTTCTGGTTGATTTCTTACGGTAAGTGTGTGTGTACATAGGAAAATGTAAACTGCAGCCATTCTATGGCAGCCGGTTCTCAAACTATTCACAGTTGGTCACTGGGTGACTGGGATTCATATTTAGGAACATGTGTGGAGCATATAACAGCCAATCAAAATTCACCTATTGATTTTCAAGGGGAATATTTAAATTGCTGCCATTCTTACACTGTTAATGGAGAAGGCCTCTAACCTGCTACAGTCAGTCATCGGGTGACTGAGGTTAAAAGTCAGAAAAGGGGGCAGAGCTACAAACAGCCAATCAGATTTGTTTGATTGATAAACTGCTTCCATTCTTACCTTATCGATGATTGTGTTTAAAGGTTATAAAATAAATACCTCCTCAGTACAGATTCCCTAACCCTTACATACCTCCTCAGACAGATTCCCTAACCTTTACACACCTCCTCAGTACAGATTCCCTAACCCTTACATACCGTACATTCAAACATTTACTTGAACTACTTAATGACAAGCTGACTTATAAAAACTTCCTGCTAGAGCCTCTTAACAGCTCCAGGACGTTTCTGTAAGTCAAACAGTGCTGCTGCGATGTGCGCGTGCATTCCCGCGCGCGTGCACGTGAAAATAGTGAAAGAATAAAAAAACACCATAGAAAAAATACACCTTTATTTCCAAATAATATATTTGGGGTGAAGTGGTTAAATTAAATTGTATTTTTTTGTACAGATTATTTTGTAAGAGATGCTGCACTCTGGACAAATGCTCCATACCTACTGCTGCAATAGAGCAGGCAGATGCCAATGCATAGAGGGAGATGCAGTATATGTGAGAGAGGGGGGAGGTCACATTAACCCATTGCAAGCAGCCATCCCTGTGGCCTGCTCTCTGCCTTACTACTACTTTAATGAGTCTCCTGACCACAGACTCAATCAAAGCCATATGACGACTCCATAAGAAGGGGGGATCGACCCACAAGATAATTCAAGTGTGCCTACCCCCCCTTCCCCGAGCTGTAACCCTGGTGCCGGCTTTACTCATGTGGCTCAGGGACGCCTGGGAGAGGAGCCTGCAATTAGATTGCGCTTTGAGTGCTGTGGTCAGACTGTAAGAGGGGAGATATTTGCTTCTGTTTGCATATCCTCTGGTTCCCATATATGGCGCTATGCAGTACTATAGCTTTCTCATTACAGCGCTCAGATTTCATGTTTACACCTTGAGGTGAGGGACTATCTGTTGCTTACAGATGCACAACATTTTGGACCGGTGAGGTAATCAGAAATGGAAATTTCCTTTAAGTTGTAACATTCAGAAATACGTATAACTATCCCCATAACTTCATATGAAACAAATGATTTCATATTTATGTCACGTCGCTGGGAAAGCTGCTGCTATGTGACATTTTAGGCTAAAGTGAAAAGTCTGCTGCATGATGAATAATATTCCTCCACACTACAGAAACGTGAGGTGAAATATCGTTACTTCAGCTTTATAGAAAACTGAGACCCTATACTGTGTAACTTTATTTATCTTTTAGTCATTTTTGTTCTTGTGTAATTTTTTCCAGAAGCAGACACAAATACCTGAAGAACCATCTTCAGGACTACTTTTGCGGAAAAAAATTAAATTTAAATACACCTTTACATGAAGTGCATTTCTGCCAAAGTAAAATGAGCTATAAATTATTTTTCTGCTATTTTGCTGTCACATACAGTAGGTAGTAAAAGTCTGACAGAACTTCCAGATTTTGGACTAGCCCATGTCCTCATGGGGGATTCTCAGTTTTTCCTTCATTCTTTACAAAAGCACTCCCTGGAAAGGATCTATACAAAGATATCAGCCAATCTCCCTACCTACTTGCACACTATTTTGGCCACTGGACAAAGCAACTGCGACTCAGTAAGTGATTTAGAAAACGAAGAGAATCCCCCGTGAGGAGATGGAGTAGTCCAAAACCTGTCAGTTCTGTCAGACTTTTACTATCTACTGTAAGTGACAGCAACATAGGAGAAAATACATGTGTAGCTCATTTTACTCTGGAAGAAATGTACATTTTATACATATGCATACATACAAATGTAAAAATTTAGTTTTTCACGATAGTGGTTCTTTAACATGAATTGACCTATATGAATTAATTATTTCTTTAGTGGAGCTTACAAAGCGATCAGTGGCCATGTTTGTGGAGTACATTACAGCGACACTTTGCTGTAAGTAACTTCATAAAAACATACAAAATTAATTTTAAATTAGTCAGTGTTGCCCATTGTAAAATTTTACCTCAAACATAATTTTCATGCCTACATTTATTACAGGTGCTGGAATCTTTACTGAAGGCAATGTGTATAGCTGCTAACTGTTATTTTTACCCCCGCTTTCTGCTGAGCAAACAAATAAAATAAATAAGTAGATCCCCCAGAGTGCTCTGGGGAAGAAGGGCAAATGACATCATTGCCATGGCAGAACATCACTGTGGGGACGGGGCCTTATGCTAATATCCTGCTATATATAGATATAAGAAGCATTTCTGCTGCTGAAACTAAAGTAAAAATGAATATCCTGGACAATTTAGCACAATCTGCTACATGTCATCAAAGTGTTCCTTTTTTAAACTGTTTCCCAGTTGTGCATTATTCTGTATGTTATCTTAGGTAATGTTTTTGACTAAAGTCTTAAAACCAGATCATATTTATTGAAGAAAATGACAAAAATCATCATCAACATATTTACATGTGGGAATAGCTTTACTAAAATGCAATTACAATTACAAGAATGATACCTAAAGGAAAACAATAAATGATGTTGGGTTTTCATTTGATCACATGAGAGTATTTTCCATTAGCCTATTCTATTCTACGAACCTGTAAAGAGGACTTGGCCTGGACTGCTGTACTCAGCACAGGAAGAAGGCAGTACTGGATTTAGGAAAAAAAAAAAAAAAAAAAAAACAGAGCAGAAACCTAGTTCTTTCTGGGATGGAAGAAAGGAACTGAAATATAAAAAAAGGAGTTTTAACCTGCTGGGCGGTCTGGACGAGCTCAGCTCGTCCAGTACCGCCCTAGCCTGCCGCTCAGGCCCTGCTGGGCCGATTTGGCTCAAGTAAAAAGCAGCACACGCAGCCGGCACTTTGCCAGCGGCGTGTGCTGCCTGATCGCCGCCGCTCTGCGGCGATCCGCCGCGAGCAGCGGCGAAAGAGGGTCCCCCCAGCCGCCTGAGCCCAGCGTAGCCGGAACAAAACGTTCCGGCCAGCGCTAAGGGCTGGATCGGAGGCGGCTGACGTCCATGACGTCACTCCGCTCGTCGCTATGGCGACGATGTAAGCAAAACAAGGAAGGCTGCTCATTGCGGCCTTCCTTGTTTATTCTGGGCGCCGGAGGCGATCGGAAGAACGCCTCCGGAGCGCCCTCTAGTGGGCTTTCATGCAGCCAACTTTCAGTTGGCTGCATGAAATAGTTTTTTTTTTATAAAAAAAAAACCCTGCCGCAGCCTCCCTGGCGATCTTAATAGAACACCAGGCAGGTTAAATGGGCCCCGAGCACCTCTCATTGGCATGCCTTTAAGACTCCGACCAGTACTGCAAAGTACTTAAAGATGCATGCCATTCTGTAGCTTGTGCTCTCCTCTTTCATTTGGTGCTTGAATCACCGTTCTACGCCAAACAGTTTTCGTTCAATTTCAATAAAAAAAATTGCGGCTGCCATCTTGGCTATGTTATAACTTCCAGGTCACCCCTGTCTTCTCAGTTAGAGAAGTGCATCACTGAATGAAGCAGGAAGAGGAAGTGACACGCATGGCCATTGCAAGAGGCTCCTCCAGAGGGGTCATAGCACAACTTTGTTGGAAGTCGTCTGTCTTAAAGGCATGCCCATGAAAGGAGTCCCTTTAAGTACGGCCCACTGAGCAAAACAATGTTTTTATTGTTGTCTCTATCCCTGATGGAAAGATTTCCCTCTGCAGAAAAAGGAGTAAAGGAAAAAATGTATCACTATCTCACTGATATCAATAACATTTCACAGGAGGTTCTGTTCCCTTTAACATTATCCAATGCAATGTCCAAAATTAAAATAAACATTTTGTTTGCAGCTTTGATTTTAGAACTACAACATAAAATAAATACATAAACAGTTGCCTACTATTTTTGTTTGATCTCTAACTTATCTGATGTTTTAGTCAGTTATATTTGCCAATAGTTTTAACTGAATCATTTAATACAAATTAGACTCCCCATCACGTAAAACAATATTAAGAAGCTTAGAAATACATTTAAAAGAACGTTTTATTTTTCTGTTTAATTATATGTGCATTTTTTTTATACTGTATACCTTTGTTTTTTGTTTTTTTTATTAAAACGTGTTTCAAAAAAAACCCAAAACTTGTGAATTCATATTAAAATGAGTTTTCTATTTCAATTTGTAGATCCAATGCTATCCTGACATGTCCAGATATCAGTCAGTTTTTTTTTGTCTTCCATGAGATCAAGACAAAATACTCAACTTCTTTTCAGGATGTCCCAAATGTATTTTCCTCCATTTTCCTGTAACTGGAACTCTAAGTTTCCCAGAAATGTGATTGGACAATGAAGTCATGTTGCAAGTTTTTTCTTAGGTCAGATGTATGCAGAATATGTCAAAACCATCAAGATGCACTTTTGGGTAAGGTGATACTAAAAATAACAGAGGGACTGACCTCATCAAATGAATACATAGTTGCAAAGACACTTAGCACTGATTTATTCAGAAGTGCACAATAAAAGTGCTGTGGCCTATTTTAATATCTATAAAACAGATAAGACTCTGCAATAACATTTGATAAAATCCTTGCGATGCACATAATTGACTTGAACTGAATTGCTTATTCACGGCAAAACTGGCATTTAAATCATTCTGAGATTGAAGCGATGTTAGAGCTATTTGTCAGTCATACATGGAGCTGTGTGGTTTTCTTCAAAGGGTTAAGGATGCTCTTGTGGGCAGTGCATAGTCTCTGTACTGTCTGTCTATCCATCTCCCTCCTTCTTTCCCCTTATTCCGACCACACACACCAGAAGACATTCAAAAAATGACTTTAAATACAGCCACCTCTCTGAGTCTTGTTATTTATAGTACATTGGCCTGGAAATGGGATAATTACACGAGACGATCCGCTCTGGTCAGTGGGAACATCAGGCTTCCTCCCAGCCACCCGTTGACCAAATTCAGCCTTCTAATTAGGCTGACGGCGGCTGCCCCATAGCAGAATGGGTTGTTAGTGGCCAGAAATCTCCAGTGCTGGATGAGAATGCTGCTGGTCAGTGGAATAGTGGCACATAAGCTGCACTGGCATTTCTTAGAAATAGTATTAAAAAAGAGTAGTAATGTATAGACGGGTAAATCACTGTTAAAGTGTAACTGTCGGGCATAAAATCAAAAATCAATTCTTTATTTTTATCTGGTAAACAAGTAATAAGGATGCTAACCAGGCAATCCAAAAGTTAAAAAATCACTCTAGTTTTCTTATACATAATACAACATTCCCCAGTTTTCATGGTTCTTATTTTATACATCTGCCACACAAAGGAAGTTGCAGAGCATGCTGGGTTGACTTTTTTTGCTCCTTTACGTTCCCCTTAGACTTAAAGGGGAACTGAAGTAAGAGGTATACGGAGGCTGCCATATTTATTTCCTTTTAATCAAAACCAGTTGCCTGGCAGCCCTTCTGATTCCTTGCCTCTAATACTATTAGCCATAGCCCCTGAACAAGCATGCAGCAGATCAGGTGTTTCAGACTTTAAAGTCAGAACTGACAAGACTAGCTGCATGCTTGTTTCTGGTGTTATTCAGATACTACTGCAGAGAAATAGACCAGCAGGGCTGCCAGGCAACTGGTATTGACTAAAAGGAAATAAATATGGCAGCCTCCTTATACCTCTTACTTCAGTTCCCCTTTAACTAATGCAGCCTGATTGGCTGAAGCAATCAGCACCTCCTGTTTTCCCCTCCCACACCTCTGTTCCTCTCCGACTGGCCAATATTTCTCATGCTGAGACAATGCACTTTCTATTGCAAAGCTGGGTGGGTGTGCCTGAAGACTGGGATGAGGGCAGCAATGCATACACAATTAGGCAGAGGAGAGTAAGAGGGAAAATGACATCAGGATTGGCTTCAAAATAGACACAGTTAAGATGGAGAATCCTAAGAAAGATTTTCTCCTTTTTTTTACTATAGAAAAATCACTAAAATCAAAACGTGGACAGTGCAATGCATATGTTATAAGTACAGCAAGTATTTATCTACTTATATATGTGTTTTTCTTTCTGAGATAGTATTGCTGTCAGCTCCTCTTTAAAGCATTCCTGCAGTGGATCACTGTAATTTAAACTGATTAATGCGCAGCCGTATCTCATCTGAGCTGTAACCCTTATCTTATCAGACATACAGCAATGCAGTCACTATCAGGGCGCTCCTAAACCCTAAATGTGAGTACACACCTTTGACGGACATTGCCTGTCAGGGATCAGAACCTGATCCCCTTGGGTGACATCGCTGGGACAGGCTGCACACACACACACACGTCAGCTGTGTAGCTGATGACGTGCTGTGCTGTTATGCGGGGGAAGACGAGCAGCACGTGCCATTGCCATTAGCCAGACATAACCATCTTGTACTGCTCTTTGCAGTGAAAGTACCAAATTTTTGGGATTATAAGATGCTCCTGACCATAAGACGCACCTAGGTTTAGAGGAAAAAATCCAGGGGAAAAATATATACTAAACCTGGTACATCCATTGTGGAGGGGCATCTTCTAGATTATGTCCCCTTGGTACCTTATGCCCCCTTGTACCTCTTGTGTCTGCCTGTGTCCTCCTTGTGTCCTCCCCTATGCCCCTTTTTGTCTCCCTTGTGTCCTCCTCTATGGCCCTTTGTGTCACCCTGTGTCCTCCTCTACATGGGCACAGTACAGGGAATACCCAACATTGCGGCAGGTTGGAGGTTAGTATTGGCAGGCGTTCACAAGTCAGGATCTCCCTGCATTTGGACTGTAAGACGCAGTGACTTTTCCCCCCACATTTGGGGGAGAAAAAGTGAGTCTTATAGTCCAAAAAATACAGTATATATTTTTATACACAGACAATGTGTGGGGTTGCTTTCAAATGTTCATTTATGGAACTAAGAGTAGTTACTAAAATGTTAGATTTGGGAGTATAATCCCATTTTAAAATCATTTCTATTAAAACAAAGGACCATAAACAACAGTGGATGGAGTTATTCTGGGCTCATATTGTTGGACGTGGAACATGGCTATACAAATATGAAAAAATCTGAAAAATGAGTTTCAGATATAAGTAGACCCACATGCCTACGAGATGCTATTGACATGCTATTTATGCTGATCTGTAAATCAATCAGCCACCTGATTTGGCGAGAATACCCAGTGTGGATATTTCTGTGCATGTGGGATTTTGTTGAAAGCACTAATAGACTGGAACTGTTTTATGTGAATTCCAATATATATATGTTGAGCGCCTGCACAGACTTCTATAGACATTTTTTAGGGTGGTTTCCCCCCATTGTGTGGCGATCCATACAGGGTCTAAGCTGACTCTATACTTACTTTGGATTGTAACTATATTAATTTTGGTGGTTTTTAATTACTTGTTGTTAAACGGTTGGAGGAGCGCTTATAGTCACATTTGACATTACATAAAAATAAATTTGTCACAACAATGCTAAAAAAAAACCTCTATAATAATTATCATAGTAATTGTACACTACATGCCAAATATTCAACTCCTAAAAAATAATTCAGATGAAAAGATAAGAGCACAGAGGAAAAAAAATGTGTAATGATTTCTTTTTCATAAAATATTTTATTTGTATTTACCAGTATTTTAAATACAGTTTTAAATTTATCTCTATATTATATTTACCTGAGAGAGGGAGGAGGTAGACATCTGAATGTCCCCTTATTAAAGGGGCACTTCAATTCCACCCTAAGCCTACCTCCAAATCTCATTGTCAGGAGATAGGAGACAGATGAAGGCGGAAGAGTACAGATGGAAATAAAAAGAAAAATGATTATCTTAAGTAAAATATTTAATTTATTTTTCAAGAATTAACTTAACCCTTTCTGATAGATATGTAGGGTTTCCAAAATGAGTAACCTTAGCTATTTACTGGTGGTGGGAAGACATCTGGGGGTGCGTTTATATTAAAGAAAACCTGTAACGAAAAAAACCTTCACTGGGGGGTACTCACCTCGGATGGGGGAAGCCTCCGGATCCTATTAAGGCTTCCCCCGTCCTCCTCGGTCCAACGGTGGCGGCGATAAAGCTCCCCAAACAGCGGGGATGTAAAAATTCACCTTCCCGGCTCCAGCGCAGGTGCAGTATCGCCTCCCTGCTCCGAGATAAGTGGAAATAGCCTGCGCAGTAGAGCGGACTTGAAAGAGATTGGCTATTTTTGCCTATTTCCGTACGGCGAGCCGCAACAGCGCCCCTGCTGGAGCCAGTAAAGGTAAATAAATTAAGCACTTATCAGTGCTTGTCAGGCTTGTGGAGGGAGGATTCCGGGGCACTTCGGGGGAGCCAGCGCTGGACTGCCTGCAGCTACAGGGGAGGGGGAAGCCTCATTGGGACCCTGAGGCTTCCCCCTCCCGAGGTGAATACCCCCCAGAGGAACTTTTTTTTTTGTTACAGGTTCTCTTTAAAAAAAGTGCTTCTATATTCCACCACAAGTCCCTCCCAGGTCCCAGCTTTCCATGCATGGAGGTTAGTTACTCCTGCTTCCAGATGTTATGGACGGTATACAATTCACTTTTTCTCCTGAGTTTTCTCCTAGGAGGTAGTTTTTCAATTTATTTTCTAAATAACTTGTATGCGCTTTGCAATTGAAAAGGCACCAAAAGTAGGTGAAAGGGTACTATCACAATTATTTTGAATATTTTCTCACTTGCTTGGGGGTTAAAATTTATTTTATCAACAAGATGTAAAAATATCACCAAGGAGAAAATTGGAAGAAAAACGTTAATTGCATATAGGCCTTCTTGTGTTCTGGTATGTCTCCTCTCCAGGGGTGATGCCTTACATTTGTGCGCTCTGCAATTCTGGGTCTTACTAGCCTGCTTGGGTGACAAGGTGGCTTGGAAAAAATTGTATGTAAAAGAATATACTGTATATTTTAAATGAATAAAAGAGACACTACGAGGGTGTTTTATAAACCAAATTGTAGGGTAAATGCATAGAATATATTCCCGATCACTGTAAATGTATAGTCACAATACTGGGATTCACTTTCATTTTGGTTTGTAAATGCACACATACCAGTAACATGGCATTACGGTGCATTAGTAGATCAACCTTCCAAGCTTTTCCTACACACATCAAGAAAAACTCAGCTAGCTCTCAACCTATCATAAAGTGACCTCACATACAGTAGTGATTGTACCGAAGGTGAATTCAGATCTAAGATCCTTTTTTGCCCCTGTCCTCCTTCGTGGGGAGTTATTTATAGATGTGAATCTATATGATGATGTTGGCAAAGTGTATTTATTTAACATTACCACTGCAACATGGAGCAATTATCCTAAACGCCTTTAGATTGTGCCTGCATGTCTGACTGTCCTCTGAAGTCTGTAATGCTGAAGTTGGCACCTCTTTATTCTTTTAAATTACCCTAAAGTGGCCATCAGCAGCTTTACTTACTTGAACAAAGCCTCAGGTCCGATGATGCAAACAAACATTTCTGAAGAAAGTGGCCACATTGACATTTGTAGATGTGACAGGGTTAAACTCAGACCTCACAACAGTACAATAACAAGGCTGCCACTAGAGGGAGCTCTATTATTGCTATGTTCTGAGGTGATCCATAGTATGGACATCAATTGAGCCACATGTCTGGGTCTCTTCTTTTAAAGGAAACCTAAGAAGTCCAAGTAAAAAGATTTTATACTCACCCAGGGCTTCCTCCAGCCCCATGAGCACCGATGAGTCCCTGGCCGTCCTCCAGAGTGCCTCCGTTCGTGTGGTATCGGTCCTGGTAATCCTGCTCAGCCGCACCAGTTGGCTCTTCAGTATATGTGCGGCCCCTCTGCACATGCGCAGAAGAGCCGACTGGTGCGACTGAACCAGATTACCGGGACAGATACCACGCAAACTGAGGCACTCCGGAGGATGGCCAGGGACACATCCATGCTCATGGTGCTGGAGAATGTCCCGGGTGAGTATAAAATCTTTTTCCTTGGACATCTTGGGTACACTAAAAAAATAGATGCTTTTGGCTGCATTGTGGCACTAGTCTAAACTTACACCATTGACAACTGGTATCATAGAAACAGATTGCCACTTTTTAAGTGGTCAGTCATTGGGAAAGTGGCAAGCACGTGTTGCACTAAAGCTAAGAGCATTACTCTCATTCAGTTCAGCTTTTTATAGTGGAACCAAATGCAGATGCGAAAGTCTGACAAGCAAATTATATGTAAGAAAAAAGCTACACGATTCTCTGTGATGTTGTTTCTATGGTGCTTCCCTCATAGGTTATGCAGCACCACTATAGCCCCCATATGATGCGTTAACGGGCACTGATGGGGTGCTACAAGTATCCCTGGGGAAACACATCACAGGGAGGAAGTTACACTAATCCCCTCTATACAGTGGGACAGTATACAGTCCATACAGTTGCTCAAAACGTAAATAATCTGCCACTAGGCATTTGTACGATTCTTGCTGCACTATCAGAGATAAGCAAGTTCTCGCAGACAGTTCATCAAGCTGACTATTATATTTGGTACTGTCAGTTAAGCTATTGGTCTCATTACCTCTCATGCTGGGAATACACCATGAGATTTTCTGGCAGATAGATGGTTTGAGAGATCATTTCCGACAGGTCCGATCTGATTTTTTTATCGTTTTTCTGATCAATTTCTCATAGAAGTGAATGAAAATCAATCGAAAAATCAATTGAAGATTCAATCGGACAGTATATCTGCTGAAAAATGTCATCAGGTATTCCCAACATAAGACTTATTCATAAGCATTAGTTGGAATGCTGACTAAAGACAGGAACTATACATTATTCAAAGGGTTTGCTGCTAATCTGTTTGAACAATAATAATAATAATAATCAGTATACATTACAAAAGACATTCCAATTTAATTTCTGTTCCAATGGCACTAGCTGCAATCCACTGCAAAAACTGAATTGTACATGTTTTGCCAATCACAACAGTACCTCGATAACATATAAATCGATAACATGTAAATCGCTGTGCTCTTTTTCTACTAGTGCGATTTGTTTTTCCCCAAATTTCGAGCCTGCATGATTTTTGCTGCGTTTGGACTCATACCTGATGGATAGCAGTGCAATCGGGGGTAGTGGACATAGAAGGGAGCGTGGTCGCATTACAGCGTGATTTTTGCATCACGTATAGTGGTAAAGCACTCTTATATGGTAAAGACAAGACAAATAACATTTATATCACACTTTTCTCCTGGCTGAGTCAAAGCGCCAGAGCTGCAGCCACTAGGGCGCGCTCTATAGGCAGTAGCAGTGTTAGGGAGTCTTGCCCATGGTCTCTTACTGAAAAGGTGCTGGCTTACTTAAAAGGAAGAGTTGAGATTTGAACCCAGGTCTCCTGTGTCAAAGGCAAAGCCCAAAACCAGTGCACTGTCTAGTCACAGCCGCAGTTCACAGTGTTACGGGATAACCTGTTGTTGGTATGGGCTCTTGCAGGGCGCGGAGTCTAAGCACCCACTGGTCTTCATCAAATCGCCCCACAAGGGATGGGCTGCTACCCCTAGTGGGCAGTGGACTGCTTTGCTGCAAGTGGTTACCAGGCCCCTGGGATCACCCCACCGGAGACAAAGAGAACAAGTGAGTCCACAGTTGAGAGATGCAGACAAAGTCAGGGACAGGCCAATAATCAGGGAAGGCAGTAATCAGGAGTGGTTGTGGAACAAGCCAAAAGGTCAGGGCAGGCAGCGATCAAGGATTGTCAGTAAACAAACTGAGGCTGGTAACAGGAACAGGAGAGCAAAACGAAATCAGGAACCAGCCGGGTCGACAACAGGAATATAATATGAGCATGGGCGCCCGCAGAAAATTTTACAGGGGGGCGGGGCAAAAAGGCAGAAGAAGTGATTTCAGGAGAAGTTGCGTGCCAACAAATGTGAGGGTGAAGTTGCGCGGCGTGCTTAGCACACCGCGACGAAAAATGGGTGTGGCCATGGACCAGAATGTGGGTGTGGTCACGGGTGGAGACACATTGATACATGAACTTAGCAATGGTGGAACATTAGATTAGGAAAGTGGTGGCGAACCTTTTGGAGGCCGAGTGCCCAAACTGCAACCAAAAAGTCGCTTATCTATCGCAAAGTGGTAACAGCAATTTAAACTAAATACAAACGTTTTAACTCATACATGAACATTATGGAAAATCCAAGTTGAAAATAAACTGTGAACATAAACAATTTCAACCATCCTACTCCTGAAAAATGTATTCATTTTTTTTAGATCCTCCCAGTTTTATTTTCTGTTTTAAAAAGCTAAAAAAAGTAGGTTTAATGCAATTTTCTCATATGATGATGATTCAGCTTTTCCCATAGTCTCGCTATTAGCAATCATGTGACCCCCAACAAGACAAATTCAGCAATCATGAGGCCCCCATCAAGACAAATTCAGCAATCATGAGGCCCCCAACAAGACAAATTCAGCAATCATGAGGCCCCCAACAAGACACATTCAGCAATCTTGAGGCCCCCCAACAAATCATGAGGCCCCCAACAAGACAAATTCAGCAGTCATGAGGCACATAAATAGGCAGAATGCCCCGTTAATATTTATTTATTTATTTGTTGTATTTATAAAGCGCCAACATATTACGCAGCGCTGGACATTAATTTAGGTTACAGACAATATTTAGGGGTGACAAACAGCAATATGACAATACAGGAATACAAGAAAACCAGATCACACAGCACAGTATGAGTACAAGGTAATGCTTAGTCAGTCACTGGATGGGAGCATGGAGTTAGGCAAGTTAGGTTCACTCAAATGCATAGCATGGGTGCACAGCAATAGAGGTGCATGATCAGGTAGGACACAAAAGGAGTGAGGACCCTGCCCAAAGGCTTACAATCTAGAGGGAGAGGTAGGGACAGAGAGGTAGGGGACCAGAGTTCGGCTGTGGGTTTAGAGCAATTGTGAGGGGTGGTAGGCAAGAGTGAAAAGGTGAGTTTTGAGGGCCTTCTTGAAGGTGTTGGAAGGAGGGGGCTGCCCTAATGGGTGGAGGTAGGGAGTTCCATAGTGTCGGAGCGGCTCTTGAGAAGTCTTGGAGGCGTGCATGGGACTGGGTGATGCGGGGGACGGTCAGGCGAAGTTCATTGGAGGAGCGGAGTGAGCGGCTTGGTGTGTATCTCTGAGTAAGATCAGAAATGTAGGTTGGACAGGTTTTGTGGATGGATTTGTAGGTCAGACACAATATCTTGAATCTGATTCTGGACTGGATAGGAAGCCAGTGGAGGGATTCACGGAGGGGAGCCGCCCTGGTGGAGCGATGGGAGGAGTGGATAATTCTGGCAGCCGCATTCATGATGGACTGCAGTGGGGATATTCGGGGCTTAGGGAGTCCAGACAGAAGGGCATTGCAGTAGTCGAGGCGGGAAATTATGAGGGAATGGATGAGGAGTTTGGTGGTGGCAGGGGTCAGGAAAGGGCGAATCTTACAGATGTTACGAAGGTGGAAGTTGCAGGACTTTGTGAGGTTTTGGATGTGGGGAGTGAAGGAGAGTGCGGAGTCCAGGGTGACACCCAGACAGCGGGCTTGAGAGGTAGGGTGAATAGTAGTGTGGTTAACAGTGACCTGCACATCTGGGAGGTCCAGGGATGACCGGGGTGGGAAGATCATAAATTCCGTTTTGTCTAGATTTAGTTTTAGGAACCTAGCGGACATCCAGGAGGAGATGGCAGATAGGCAGGAGGAGACCTTGTCCATGGTAGTGGTGGATATGTCAGGGGTGTGGAGATAGATTTGGGTGTCATCTGCATACAGATGATAGTTAAAACCCATGGAGGAGATAACCTTGCCAATGGAGGATGTGTATAGGGAGAACAGTAGGGGGCCAAGGACCGAGCCTTGGGGGACTCCCACTGAGAGGTGGTTGGGGGTGGACGAGGACTCATTGAAGGAGGTCGTGAAGGAGCGGTTGGAGAGGTAGGATGAAAGCCAGGTCAGGGCGAGATCGTGAATGCCCATGGATTGGAGGGACTGGAGGAGTAGGGGATGATCTACTGTATCAAAAGCTGCTGAAAGGTCAAGGAGGAGGAGAATGGTGTATTTACCTTCAGCTTTAGCTAAGGCAAGGTCATTGACCACTTTGGTGAGAGCCGTTTCGGTTGAGTGGGCAGGCCGAAATCCAGATTGCAGTGGGTCTAGTAGTGAGTTGGCATTGAGGTACTGGGTCAGGCGTTTGTGAACCAGACGCTCAAGGAGTTTTGAGGCGAAGGGGAGGAGGGAGATCGGGTGGTAGTTGGAGGGTAGCGAGGGGTCGAGGGAGGGTTTCTTGAGCAGAGGCAGTACAGTGGCCTGCTTGAAGTCTGAGGGGAAGGTGCCTGTGGATAGGGAGAGGTTAAACATGGTAGTGAGGACTGGGGCCAGATCCGTGAAGTGAGGCTGAAGTAGATCAGAAGGGATAGGGTCAAGGGGGGAGGTAGTGGTATGGGAAGTCTGCAGTAGGTGGTTGACCTCCTCAGTGGTAGTAGGAGTGAAGGAGGTGAGGGGAGGATAGGGTGGAGAAGGAGTAGGTTGTGAGCAGGTGGGAGGTGAAGATTGAATATTTCCTGACGGATGGAGACTATTTTGTTGGTGAGGTGGGTGGCTAAATCTGTGGCAGAGAGGGAGGAAACAGAAGGTGGGGGGGGGGGGTTTAAGCAGGGAGTTGAAGGTGCTAAAAAGACGCCGGGGATTGGAAGCTATGGTAGACACCTCTCACCTGGCTTCTGAATTCTCCTCTACTGGCTGCTGTGCCTGGCAATACTGTTTTTGGCTGGATTGGGGATGATGTGTGGGCTGAAAACCCTTGCGGTGATGCTGTGGCCGGGCTGGCGGTGATGCTGTGGCCGGGCTGGCTGGCGGTGATGCTGGTTGAAGTAAATGGTGGCCTGACTGTTGGTGATGCTGTGGCCTTTTTGACAGTGATTCTGGGGCTGGTTGGCTGGTGGTGATACTGAGCTGGCTGGCCTGGATAGTTTACGTAGTGCCAGGAAACCCCCAGTTTACGTAGCGCCAGGAGCCCCCGAGTTTAGGTAGTGACAGGAGCCCCCCAGCTCAGGCAGTGACAGGAGCCCCCCAGTTCAGGTAGTGACAGGTGCCCCCCAGGTTAGGAAGTGACAGGGATGCCCAGGTTAGGTAGTGACAGGGACCCCCAGGTTAGGAAGTGACGGGGACCCCCAGGTTAGGTAGTGAGTGACAGGGACCCCCAGGTTAGGTAGTGAGTGACAGGAACCCCCAGGTTAGATAGTGACAGGGACCCCCAGGTTAGGAAGTGACAAGGACCCCCAGATTAGGTAGCGACAGGTGCCCCCCAGGTTAGGAAGTGACAGGGATCCCCAGATTAGGTAGTGACAGGTGCCTCCCCAGGTTAGGAAGTGACAGGTGCCCCCCCAGGTTAGGTAGTGACAAGGACCCCCAGATTAGGTAGCAACAGGTGCCCCCCAGGTTAGGTAGTGACAGGGACCCCCAGATTAGGTAGCGACAGGTGCCCCCCAGGTTAGGAAGTAACAGGGACCCCCAGATTAGGTAGTGACAGGTGCCCCCCCCAGGTTAGGAAGTGACAGGTGCCCCCCCCAGGTTAGGTAGCGACAAGGACCCCCAGATTAGGTAGCGACAGGTCCCCCCAGGTTAGGAAGTGACAGGGACCCCCAGATTAGGTAGTGACAAAGACCCCCAGTTAGGTAGTGACAGGTGCCCCCCCAGGTTAGGAAGTGACAGGTGTCCCCCCAGGTTAGGTAGTGACAAGGACCCCCAGTTAGGTAGTGACAGGTGCCCCCCCAGGTTAGGTAGTGACAGGGACCCCCAGATTAGGTAGCGACATAACACCTCATAACACCTTGCATTTATATGTGTTCTTTGAAAAAATGCATTATTTCCGTCAGTACACCTAAAAACTATGTTTTCCGCAGACGAGACACAAACAACCTCTTTTTTATTTTGGGGATTGCTACAGTGACGTCTGTTTCAGTTCCCACCTCTTATGCTGATTACAAGAGGTCCTTATGTTTCCTGAAAGACCTTTAATGTATTTAGTGCTATTTAGAGTTAAATAGTAAGTGTGGCAATTAATATTATAAACATCTCTCTTATGTAATAAAAAGAGTGGTTAAACCTTTCCTATTGTACAGACCTTTTGCCTGATAGGTTACCAGCATGAGTAACAGATCAGTGACTTCCTATGGATACCTGCTTTGCCAGTTCCACAGCTTGACCAGACACTTAGCAGGGTCATTGTGTGCCTTTCATTGTACCCTGGACAAAAGCACACAGGTAAACACACTAAGTGATGCACTGTAGAGCTGTGAATGGGCAGGAAGCTTTCATAGCAGAAGGTAGATCCAGAAGAGAACTACCTGCTGAGCAAGACATGGTAAGTAGTTAAGTGTCCTCATCATAATCCTGTAAATATCTTACAGCAACAACATCATCACAGAGGTACCATGGTATTCACGGGGAAAAGAAGAGACAGCCAATAGGATTTTAAACTCGGTATTAAAGTGGACTTGAACTCTTGCACAGGACAGGCGAAAAGCATAGAGAAATGCACCCTGTATATATTTAGAGATTTTAGCCTGTCTAATCCCCCCTCATCTGTGACTCCTCACAAGTGTAATTTGATCTCTCAGCTGTGTCAGCTTGTATCAGCTGTAACAAAGAAATGTTTTTCTTTAACGGTTATTATGCTGCGGCTTAACTTTTAGAGCAGAGTGGAAGTTCAGAGTTCAGGTCCACTCTAAAGCCTAAAGACACGTGGGACGGGAAAAGAAAATGTTCTACTAAACGATATATCTTTATAAACCTAGAATTAAAATGACTAAATTGTATAAATGGTAAAAACATTTTCTCATTTGCTCTATCTTAATTGATGGTTGAGTCTCATTTTGAAACGCTTCTTTGAAGCATAGACCTGGATAATAAGCAAAGCCCATCTGCCCATACAGGCTTGAAGAATAAGAAGAAAAAAAAAAAGAAAAGAAAGATGCAGCTACTTCTGAAGTGTGGTGGTTGCATTTCAGGTAAATTCCGCCTCTTAGCTGGAAGTTAGCCCAGTGATAGGTAAATGCACAACCAAGTCCTAATATTTTATCTTTGGATAGAGTAGATGATTATAAAAAAAAAAATGTGTTGGGTGACTGACTGTTTGTGTCCATGAGAGTTTGTGTATAGCCCTTTCACACATCACAATGGCAATGAAAGTCTACTGAGACTATCATACTTGCGATGCATTGTGCTGCGTTGGAAGTAGTCAGACTGCTGTAATACTGTCACAAAGTCATCCATACGTTACACAGATTATGCAGTAATGCAAGTCTATGGTGACGCAGTAAGTATGAATGGTGGAGCGGTGTGGGGTAGTACACATGCACGGACCAAAGGGAATCCCAGTGACATACTTCCTGTCCAGCAGGGAGTACGTCACTGAACGGGTTGTAAGGAGGGCGGGCCTATGCTTTTGGGTGCACTCTGCTACAGGGTCATATGAACTACTGATTTGTGCGGTGATCCCCTGGCTGGCTGCCATGCCATGGGATCACCCCACCGCACAAGTGTGAAACCAGCCTAAAAGACCCCACCTGCCAAAAGGTACTCCATCATGTGCTGTGCCATGTATTATACAAACTATTTACAATAATTTACAGTATACACAGGAAATAACAACATGCAAACACTGAAAAATCCTCTCTAGACAAGTGTAATATTAAAATATAGCAGTCTTTTTCAGAACAAAATCACAATACCTTTGCAGCCTAACACACCCAACCGGTGTGCTCCCCCAGATCAGGCTTAATCGATCGGATCTCAATCAATTTTCTCCCGAAAAATCGAAAGCTTTTTTTTCATTCGACTGAAAAATCTGATCGGATTTCCCGTTTTCTTCGATTTCAATCGATCCGGAATGCCAGATATTTTTCTTCAATCTTTCTAAAGATTGTATGGTGTGTGTTAGATTGTCAATTTATTAATATACACACCCTAGCAATTTTGTCAGAGTTTCCAATCATTTTTATCATAATTGGGGGAAAAATTAAACATGTGTGTGGTACATTGGTCATATTTTTGAAATGTTACAATCAGTCAGAAAAATTGATTGCAATTCTTAAATTGAACACACCATACAATTTTTTAAATATCTGTTCAATTGAAGATTTGCAATCAATTTCTCTGACTGATTGTAACATTTCAAAAATCTGACCAATGTACTACACACCTATGTTCAATTTTTTTTTAATTATGATAAAAATGATTGGAAACTCTGAGAAAATTGCTTGGGTGTATATATTAATAAACCGACAATCTACCACACACCATTCAATCTTCATAAAAATTGATCAGAAAATCCAGCACTCCCAGTAAACTTTTATCGAGTAAAAATGGGAAATCCGATCGGATTTCTTGCTCGAATGAAAAAAAAGTTTTAGATTTTTCGGGAAATCCGATCTTATTTATCGATTTGCTGTAAAATCGGATCATTTTATTGTATCGTGTATGGCCACCTTAAACCAAGCTGGGTTGATTGGGCTTTTATTTCCCAGTTAAGAAATCCCCTCATGGGAAACAACCAAATCCTGGTGTGCATTGCTTTGCTGAGCACCTGTCTCAGGAAGGAGAAGAAATCCCAGAGTGGATCAAAAATAGTGGTGCAGATGACAGAAATCAGGGACACATATACACCAGGTCTATCAATTTTCCAGACTATCTTTCTGCACACTGCGTACTGTACAGACTGTACATATACTGTACAAACGAGCTACATTGAAGTTTCTAAGGCTACAGATTCTTCTTCTATTTGTTTTTCTTTCAATACACCAAGTTCCCAGATTTACTTTAGCTTTATGGTTAGCGATGGCTAGCTTATTTCTGAATGATTCACAGCCTGTTCAGAACAACTAACATTGAAATAATGGTTCAGATTACTGGTGATAGTGATGCAGTGTGTTGCCTGGTACACACCATGCAATTTCCTTTCAGATAGATGGGCCAAATCGATAATTTCCAATCTGATTTCCGATGGTTTTTCTGATCGATTTTCCAATCACCTCTGTACAAAAAATCAATCAAGAAAACGATTGAAACTAAAATTGGACCTGTTGGAAATTATCAATTCGACCTGTCTGATGAGTAATTGCATGGTGTGTACGAGGCATAACAGTTCAGTACTTGCTGTTAACTGAATGGATGCAAGTTTGTCAGTTCTGTTGTTATTTACAGTATAAGGAAAGCAAACTAACATGATTGGCAACATGTTTCCCAATTCAACACAATAGCATTCCTTAAGATTCTGTTAAGAGAATGACTCTGACAGACAGTGTTTCCAGGTGACTTGTGCCTCTGGCTCAGTAACTAGCATATTCGTTGCTTTGAGTAAAATAAGTGAAAGGTTAGAAGCCACAACAACATCACTTAAAATAAAAACAAATGCAACTGCCAATATCCAGACAAGAGGCACAGAGAAAAGACTCAGGTATAATGCAGTATGGCGAATACTGTGGTAGTAAGTATACAATACAATGAGATGTAATAAATAGGGAAATAATATATTGGGATGCTAGTATACTACTCCCTCTGTATAAATCTATATGGGGTACTGGGGAAAGAAACACAAAGACAACGGGAGCCCAAATTGTGCAGTATGTCACAGATGGATGGATAAATGGAATTGTTTAAAAAGGGAATACTCACAAAGGTGGGTTGCACGCGGGGCAACCGACCACTTCAAACAGGTGGAGTGTCTTAAACCTGACTCCACTCAGGTATTATTATTATTATTTATTGCATTTATAAAGCGCCAACATATTACGCAGTGCTGGACAATACATTTATACAATGATACAAGGATGACAGACATAACAAGGTTATACAACATAGAACAAAGTTATACATGCAAATTGTACAAAATACATGATCATGCGATATGGGCTGGTTAGGTAGGCCCAGTAATACAGGTACAGGCTGTCATAGGACAGGAGCACATGATCCTGTAGATTACACTAGGGAAAGGAGGACCCTGCCAGAGGCTTACAATCCTGGAGACGGTCGCTCTCTAAGTGAAAAACCACATGCACTCTAGGACCGTGAGGTGGTGGGATTCCACCTCAGGCTGGGTGTATGGGACTCCCCTCACTGGATAGTTGGGTGGGGGGGGGGGGGGGAAAGAGGAGCCCAATGTAGTATAAAAGTTAAAAACACTAAAAGCTAAAAAGTTGAGGCGCCCCTAATGCGGCAGATAGACTGCAGTGGCACTTTATTTGGCCTGAGGAAGTGGGTTAGTTCCCACGAAACGCATTGCCTGTGCTTATAAAGAAATATTTCTTCTTAAAGTGAGTTGTCGTCTATGAGGTAAGCCACCTCAATTTTTTAGGTTTTAGTGTTTTTAACTCTTTTATACTACATTGGGCGCCTCTTTACCCCTTCCTCTGTATAGATCACTTGTGAGGCCACATCTGGAGTATGGAGTACAGTTTTGGGTACCACACTATAAAAAGGACATTGACCTTCTCGAATGGGTACAAAGATGGGCAACCAAATTAATCAGAGGGATGGAAGATCTCACTTACCAAAGAAAGGGCGACAGAGAGGTGACCTGATAAACATGTATAAATACATCAGAGGGCAAAACAAAAGCTTGGCAGATTAGCTTTTTGTCCCTAGGGTTGTACAACGGACAAGGGGACATGATTTGTGTATGGAGGAAAAAATGTTTTTGCCATCTATTTAGAAAGGGGTCCTTCACAGTAAGAGTCATTCAAATCTTGAACATCTTACCTCAGGAAGTACCGTAGTTATGGCAAACTCTATATCTGCATTTAAAGAGGGATTGGATGCTTTCCTTGCATTGAAGGGCATCCATGGTTATAATTACTAGGTCATTTCCGGGAGAGTTGATCCAGGGATTTATCTGACTGCCATCTGGAGTCGGGAAGGAATTTTTTACCTTTTAAGGCTAATTGGCCCAGGCCTTGTAAGGTTTTGAAATGACTGAGCAGCTCTTATCAGGAGAAACACCCAGAGCACTGGAGTATAAAGAGGCCTGGTAAGGTACAATGACAGCCGAGGTACCAAGTGCCATGGACGGTGAAAGCACATATGTTGACACCATCCACGGAACTGAACACCTGCTGAGATGTGTGTGTTGTTTCAGACATCTCATAATAGCAGTCTTCTATATGGTGTCTGTAATTATAGAGCCACAGATGCAGTGTACTTGCGGTTTTCCGATGCAGTAGCATACAACATGGTGCAATTAGTTAAACGCAAAGCTACCGTAGCCCTTAGGCCTCATTTTCAGTAGGCGTAGTTTGCGCGCAAACATACGGTTGCATCTTCCATTTTTAGGATGAATGTTCACAGTGTTCAAGAACAAGCAATATGCTGTCAGTTGTGTTTCCATACTCACAAAAAAGCGCATCAAATGTAAATAGCCTATTGATTTTATATGGGGAGTCAGATCTAATTTTCATGTGCAAAAAATACCGTATGTACAGTGCCAAGCACACAAATAACTGTCCAGTGTTCCTTTTTTCTTTCTCTGCCTGAAGGAGTTAAAAATCAGGTATGCAAGTGATAGTTTCTGTCCACGTCGAGACCAGGTCAGACTATAGTGTAACCAACACTGATAAGTTATTACAACCATAAAACACTCTCCTAGCAGAAAATGTTTTTAGAGAGCACGGAAGAGATAAAAAGGGCCAAAAGTTCATATATTTTAGCTCTGGCATACTTCAATGCATGTGTTGTTGAACAGAGACAATGAAACAGTATAAACATAAAGAGTGAATTTAAAAATAAAATAAAATTGTGGGACATCTAAAAAGTCATTTTTAGTAGGGGATAGGAACATTTTTTTTATCTCAACAGTTTATTTTCACCTCATGTTTCCTTTAAGTAGAATTGTAACGTTGCGACTGGCTGTTAAAGAACAAGCTTTGGTTTATGCATTGGATCTGAGGCATAATATGATGGCGACTGCACAAATAATCTTACTGTGAAGTCATTCCCTCACCCACCGCTGCAGGATTCCATTAATCCCATACAGAGGTTTTCTGAGTAAAATTGGAGATACGTTCTGACCAAGAAAATATGTATTTGTCTATCAAGCAAAAATTATGTAAATGCATTGTGGGTGTTTTAGAGGGGGTCGGGTAATGGGGGAAGGAATAATTTGGGTTTGGACTTGAAAATGCACAGTAGCCAGATTGTTTCCTTACATCCAGCCATAGATGGTAAAATAGCATTAGATCAAAGTCATAGTTATTTGTTCAGAGGCGACAGATTGATTTAGCAGCCTTTCACAGGAATAATTACTATGGCTACAAGAAATAGTGTTAGTGGCCTTTTACTTAAAGGAACTTTAACCAAGGATTGAACTTTATTCCAATCCGTAGCGGATACCCCCTTTACCACGAAAAATCTTTTTCTTTTCTTGAATAGATCATAAGGGGGTCTGTGTGCCTGATATAGTAGTGAAACCCCTCCCACAGTGTGAGGTCATGACCATGGCCCTTACAGTTTGCTGTCTGTGAACCTCGTTGCATTGTGGGAAAAACAGAAAGCAGCATCTCCCTCTCTGAATAGAACTCTCAGAAAACAAACATTCCGTACAGATCACCTGGCAGAACTAAAGATGTCACCACCAGTGATACATTTCAGAATGTAACTCAGGGAGAGGAACGATTTTACATTGGGCAAACACTAACTTAATAATGTATAAGTGAATATTATAAAAAAAATAAGCAATTTTATTAATTATGTTATTTTCACTACAGTTCCTCTTTAAGTGTGCTAAAATAGATCTTAAAATGGGACTCTGCCCAATGACGAGATGCAGTATCCCCCAAAAGTGAGTACTGTACACCCCTGTAAATATTTTAAAATATCTTTTCATGGGACAAAACTGAAGATGTTGGTGGTATATAAATCAATAATAATCCTCTATAATAATCCCTGAGTCCTCCTTTGTCCCGGTGTCCGTGCGTTTGACTTACTGCGCATGTGCGGCACAGGTGCGGATGTTGGGACGGCAGGATGGGGCCATGGGGATAGCGGGCATGTGCACACGCCGGTACACATCACGGCTGTGCGCGCGCTTGCTTGCAGACCTTCAGGCGACAGGGGCGGGAATGGAAGGAGGGGGGTTGTGAGGGGAAAGGCCTAGCGCTCGTTATTGTAAACGGACTTAGGTCTAGTAATAATAATAATAATATGACACTTTGATGTCATGTACAGTACAGTGTACAGCTTGTATAACACTGTAAATTTGCTGACCCGTCAAAATAAATCAACTCACAGCCATTAATGTGTTAACCCCTGGGAACTAAAGTGAGTGCACCCCTAAGTGAAGAATGTCAAAATTGTGCCCAAAATGTTAATATTCAGTGTGTCCACCATTATTTTCCAGCACTGCTTGAACTCTCTTGGGCATGGAGCTCACAAGAGCTTCACAGGCTCCCACTGAAATAGTCTTCCACTCCTCCATGACAAAGCTGGTGGATATTGGTGGACTTGAACTCCTCCACAGTCCGTTTAAGGATGCCTCACAGATGCTCAATAGGGTTTAGGTCTGGAAACATGCTTGGCCAGTACAGCACCTTTACCCCCAATTTCTTTAGCAAGGCAGTGGTCATCTTGGAGGCATGTGTGAGGCTGTTATTATGTTTTAAAGAGAATCTGTACTCTAAAGTTCTTACAATAAAAAGCATACCATTCTATTCATTATGTTCTCCTGGGCCCCTCTGTGCTGTTTCTGCCACTCCCTGCTGATGAGGATCAAACAATCCGAAACAGTCTGTATGCATGTTGGATTATTATGGCTCTGTACAATTTAACAAGCCGACACATCATTGCAATCCAGCGGTTCTGGAGGTGTGTTTAGCTTCTAAGGGTACAATGGTTAATTTGCATATATTCAGCAGTGGTGCTCTGGGAGACATCTCGAGCTCACTCCAACCTGAATTATCGCAAATTCTTTCTGTTTTAGGAAAGCAAATTTTTGTTTTTCCCTGCTGAAAGACATGGCTTCTAACTAGAGTGTGATAGGCTTGAGAGTAGCTCAGTCTCTGACTCATACAGAGCTTGGAGAGGGTAACCGATTAATAGTTGTCCTATGGACTGATTCCCCCACCTGAGCTGTAGATCTCTGCACCTCGTCCAGAGTCACCATGGGCCTCTTGACTGCATTTCTGATTAGCGCTCTCCTTGTTTGGCCTGTGAGGTTAGGTGGACGGCCTTGTCTTGGTAGGTTTACTGTCAATCAATAATCCTGATGACAGCGCTCCTCTTCTGATTCTATCTTTAATCACCTGTAAATTTCAAACAAGACTCGACATAGTGCATTACTGGTATTCTTAGTATACGGTACACATGCACCCCAGTGAAAAGTGATACAAGGTGTTCCACTCTGTGCAAATCACCCCTTTCCAGCAGCAGCTCAATAGATGGTAACCACCTCAGGTTCAGGTGGATGTAGCGTTTGGTAATCAAACAGCCGCAATCCAATTCCAGTATCCAAAATCCACAATTTAATCTGAGAATCCCATATAAAAACACAATAAAAACAATCATAGCGTAACAATTTGTTTCAAGCTGGCACTTTCCTGCGCTTATGCACTGCACTTAAGTAATTAACAAGGTGTTCAAGCCTATCAGGCTACATAGCCCAGCAATCGTGTAGTCGTGCTTCCAGAGTGTGGTCCCCGCGTCCCGTTTCCACCACCGCGATTGTAGGTTTACAGTTGTGCCATACTCCTTCCATTTCTGAATGATCGCTTGAAGAGTGCTCCGTGAGATGTTCAAGGCTTTGGAAATCTTTTTGTAGCCTAAGCCTGCTTTACATTTCTCAATAACTATATCCCTGACCTGTTTTGTGTGTTCTTTGATCTTCATGGTGTTGTTACTCCCAATATTCTCTTAGACAACCTCTGAGGCCGTCACAGAGCAGCTGTATTTGTACTGACAGATTACACACAGGTGCACTCTATTTAGTCATTAGCACTCATCAGGCAATGTCTATGGGCAACTGACTGCGCTCAGACCAAAGTGGGCTGAATAATTACACACACCCCACTTTGCAGTTATTTATTTGTAAAAAAGGTGTGGAATCATGTATGATTTTCGTTCCACTTCTCACGTGTACACCACTTTGTGTTGGTCTTTCACATGGAATTCCAATAAAATTGATTCATGTTTGAGGCAGTAATATGACAAAATGTGGAAAACTTCAAGGGGGCTGAATACTTTTGCAAACCACTGTATGTGCAAAGTAGCCTGTGTAGAGGGAGATCCGTTTTTGTATTGCCTTTTATTGCTTACGTGGGTATCCCGGCTTCGTGAAAATGCTGCAAATCCGGACTCTCCGTTTAGTTTTTCAAACCGGATCCCGCAGAGTGTGTGAAGACAGCCGCTATTTTAAACATTAGTATCCGTGGCTCCAGTTTTGGTCTGAGCCAAAAAACAGAGCCACGGATACGTTTTTTAAACAAGTGTGAACCGACCCTCACACGAATGCAACTTTGTGAATACTACCAAAAGTGAGATTCTCAGTTGACTTTCATTAGAACAAAGGCCTTTTCGCACATTCACATGCAAATTTTAAGAAGTGTGATCCCCTGCCTAAAATTATGTACAAAAAAATATTTGAAATATTATGTTTGTATAGAATAAAAACAGAGATTTTTTTTTATAAATTAGGTAATACATCTTTGTAACAAGCAGGTGAACATGCCCACTGTCGGGGTGTCACCCTGGACTCCGAACTCTCCTTCACTCCCAACCTCCAAAACCTCACAAACTCCTGCAACTTCCACCTTCGTAACATCTGTAAGATTCGCCCTTTCCTGACCTCTGCCACCACTAAACTTTCCATGCCCTCATAATTTCCCGACTAGACTACTGTAATGTCAGATTCAAGATATTGTGTCTGACCTATGAATCTGTCCACAAAACCTGTCCAACCTACATTTCCGATCTCACTCAGTGGTACACACCTAGCCGCTCACTCCGCTCTTCCAATGAACTTCGCCTGACCGTCCCCCACATCACCCAGTCCCATGCACGCCTCCAGGACTTCTCAAGAGCTGCTCCAACACTTTGGAACTCTCTACCTCCACCCATTAGGGCAGCCAGCTCCTTCAACATCTTCAAGAAGGCCCTCAAAACTCACCTTTTCACTCTGGCTTACCACCCCTCACAATTGCTCTAAACCCACAACGGAACTCGGGTCCCCTACCTTTCGTGTCCTTACCTCTCCCCAGAGCTGGGACAAGGTCCTCCAGCACCCAAGGCTGAGACACCAAAGTGCGCCCCTCCATCCCTCCCACCCCAGCCATCACACACTGATTGCTATTAGACTAAGAGGGCCACAGGGCCCACAACCTCCCCAACACCTTAATATGTAGTTATCTGGCTTGCAGTCACTGCCATGTATCCCCTTTTCTTATTTCTTTCTGCTTCAAACACAATTAGGAATGACAGCTGAATGAATTCTGCGCCCCCTCCTACACTGCGCCCTGAGGCTGGAGCCTCTCCAGCCTATGCCTCGGCCCGGCCCTGCCTCTCCCTCTAGATTGTAAGCCTTTGGGCAGGGTCCTCCTCCTTTTGTGTCCTACCTGATCATGCACCTCCATTACTGTGAACCCATGATATGCATCTGAGTGAACCTAACTTGCCTAATCTCCATGCTCTCATCCAGTGACTAAGCATTACCTTGTACTCATACTGTGCTGTGTGATCTGGTTTTCTTGTATTCCTGTATTGTCGTATTGCTGTATGTCACCCCTAAATATTGTCTGTAACCTAAATTAATGTTCAGCGCTGCGTAATATGCTGGCGCTTTAAAAATATAATGAATAATAATAATATTTAAGCATTAAATTTGTAAACTGGATTAAGAACATTGTATCCCTTACCCAGAGGTTTGGTTATTTTTCATGGTGATACCATGTGTGCCATCAGGCATGCAGCTATTGCTCTGCTTTGTAATTTCAAAAACATCTACTGGACTTTCCAAAATGAGTAACATGGATGAAAACTGTATTGAAATAATTACTTGCAAAACATAATTAATTCAAATTATATAATCCATCAGTTTGTAAACTTGTGAACCGTTCACAAATGTCACTGTACTTCTGCTTAAAATAGTCTTAAAATTGGTGATTTGATCAATAATATAATATGTATTACAAATGTTAGCTGTGTTTTAAAATACTGCCATATGACTCCCATTGCTGACATTATGGTATAAATTATGGTATAAACACAGAGCTTAAACTGTACATACTGCAAGTGACATGCCAGTTTTGTGAAATGGGTTTCAAAGCATGAATGCAAGTATATTTAAAAACTGATCATGGCTATGGATGGTCAATGAGATGCAAATATTTCCCACTTCAAAATGGACCAATCATTTTAAATCTTGGTGAGACTTGATTGGTCCATTTTCAAGCTGCATATATTTGCATAAACATTTACATAATCCTGCATGAATTCAGAAATATTTGCATCCTATTGATCATCCCTAATCATGACTATTTTTTAAGGCATTTTAACCACACATATAAGTGACTGACATTTTAACCACACATATAAGAGACTGACATTTTAACCACACATATAAGTGACTGACATTTTAACCACACATATAAGTGACTGACATTTTAAGTAAAACTGAATGAAAACCTAAAAACTTTGCTTTCATGCTGAATTGAAACAGTGGGCTCCCTAGAGAAAAAGTGTCAACTTTGCCCAGTGGTGGCCCTGAGTTCATATGCTTTTGTTTTGAGTCAGTTTTATGAGTATTAGATTATTATATTTACATATACAGGTATATATTTATGAATACCTTTTGAATATAAGCTTGTCGCCTATTGTAGTCATTATTTAAGCAAGTTTGTACTTTGCATCCCCAATTACTTACTGCACAATGCAAGATAACAGTACAATGGTTTAAAAATTACAGTTAATTGGATTTATTTAGTTGTCAATTTCTGTATTTAATTAGGAAGAAAGGAATAATCTGTATTGAACCTATAATAGCATACACTATATTTTACATTGAATGAAGTGTCTGATTAGATCAAAAACATAAATGTTTCCCAAAGAAACGATCTAGCTTAACATGAAGAAATGAGGAACAAATCATTGTAGCATTGCTTGTGGGATGAAACTAGTATCTCCACTGGGTGGCGACATTGTTCTTTCCATTTTCTTCTATAAGTACAGTATAGACCCAGAGCTAGCTTGTCAACTTTCTCAGACTTGTTTAATAAACTGTTCAGGAAAATGTGCTGAAATTATTTTAACCTGGAGGGATTGGGATTTTATCCCTTGTGTGAAAGTTCAGGGGCCAAGCTCTGGACAGACCCCTCACTCTACTACAGCAGAACGAAGCATCTGTTGCTATGGAGAGTGGAGGAAAAACACATGGTGCACAACTGAGCGCCTTATGGCAGGAGGGGAGAGGAAGAGGAGTCGTAATGGAGGCTCCAATGTAACATTAAAGTAAAACTATATTGCTAAAATCATTTAAAAATATTTACATTGTAAAATAATGCAATATCAGCATTTTACCAATATTCTACTATTTTAGAGCGGTATTTTTCATTAGGAAAATATATGGAAAATGTACTGATAATTTACTACAGCATAACCTAAGCCTATTCTCACACGGAACCCTCCCCCCTTCCTATGTTTAAAGTGTATCAGAGATGGGGGACTACCATTAAAATATACATACCTGGGGCTTCTTCCAGCCCCCTCCAGCTTGATCGCTCCCATGGCAGCCTCTTCTCCCTCTACGTTTGCCCACTACTGGCCCTGGAACATCCTTCAGTCGGGGCCAGTCAGCCCATGCGCAGTCCGGCCACGCACGCTCCTACTTCTCGCTCCCGTCACCGGGAGAACACTCCAGGCGACATGAACGGTTACGGTTAACGGTAATCCCCAATCTCAGGTTCCCTTTAACCCCAACCACCCTCCCTGGATGCCTAACCTTAACTCCCTCTCACACCTAACCTTATCCAACCCTCTCCACAAAAATGATACTTTTCCTTAGGTGCCATTATAAACAGCGGCTACGCTCTGAAATTTGGGCACCCACGGCGTCCGATAAATAGTGGCCGCCGGGGTAGCCCGCAATTCACAATATGATAAAATCCAGCTACAAATAGCGGGCACAAGCCCAAATCTCCTGCTTCCGTTAGTGTACCAAGTGACCAGGAATACTGAGCGGAAGGTCAGAAACTGCATCTTTCTTTCTCAATAATGTATTTATGTCCATCACTATAATGTATTTGTGGGTGGTGGAGCACTCCTCTAGAAGATCAAGCTTGATGTGCCACGGCGTTTCTGGCAACACTCCAGAATCTTGAGCAGTAGGTAGAGAGATGAAGCCGGCACCATCAATAGTATTAATGCTCTTTTAATGGATGAAAAACATGCTGACAGTCAATATGCGAGGTTTCAAGGCCCGCAGCCTCTTTCTCAAGCTAGACTGTGCATGACGAAATGTACAATGTATAATCAGCTTTATATACTCACAACATGTATTCAAGGCAGCCAATCTGGTTTGCGCACACAAACAACAACCAATAGGAACAGGTCTTACCTAGTGGACCTGATAGAGAACTCTGTTGCTGCCTACCTGATAGGGACGTTTGAAGTGGTGTCCCTCCCCTCCAACATAACGCCTATCTCCGCAAGAGCAGGCCCCCATTATGTTTCCGACCGACCAACCGTTCTGCCAAAAGTGGAGTCAAATATGGAACAAAGCTGCCTTTGACTCCATGACCCTTACAATTCAAAAGATTCAGGAGGAACTCCCCAGACTTGAGACTCAACGTATCCAACTTAAGGAAAAACTAAAAGCACTCATCAGCTATGAGGCGTATGAACTCTTTTCCACAGAACTGTTTAATATGCTTGAGACACATCAGAGTCAAATTGAAGCAATCAAACGTGACAAATTTCACAGAGATGAGAATGATTACAAACTAGGATACGTATATCAGTGGCAGAGACCTACACAGAGACCTCGGGCACCCCGTAGACCGAGACAGGGGGGACGAGGTGGCGCTAGACCACGCCCATATGGTAATCCACAGGAGTCGTCGGATTTACCCCTGACGTCATCTCAGGAGGGCCTCTCAGATCAGATGTCCAGTCAGGACGGAAGCGGAGGGGCGGACGCAGGCGAAGGAGGCATAAGAGGACGCCTGCGATAAAACCCAAAGCCACAGCAAAGCCAGTGGGTCTGTGATTACACTTTATCCTTTCCAAAGTATAGTAAGAATAGATTAAACAAAGGATTCCAGTGCCAAGAAAATGTATCTGAGAACCTGATCACACACAATACCCAGAATGGATAATTGGCAAACAAATATTTGAGAAATGAAAGCCTGGCATTATTTTTGTACCAAAACATGCAGCCCTGACCATTATGAAAGGACGGGACATTCACCACATAACACACAAAATACCGCATTCAGAAGATACTGGAACAAACAGTCAAGTCTGACCATGTGACCAAAATGACCCATAGATTACATTTCATTGCTAGATTGTGCATGGTAGATGAAAAGACCCATCCACCTTGTTCTTAAAGGACAACTGAACAAGAGGGATATGGAGGCTGCCATATTTACAGTATTTCCAATTAAGCAATACCAGTTGCCTGGTTGACCTGCTGATCCTCTACCTCTAATACTTTCAGCCATAGACCCTGAACAAGCATGCAGCATATCAGGTGTTTCTGACATTATTGTCAGATCTGACAAGATTAGCTGCATGCTTATTTCTGGTGTTATTCAGACACCACTGTAGCCAAAGAGACCAGCAGGACTGCCAGGCAAAAGGAAATAAATATGGCAGCCTCCAGATTCTTCTCACTTCAGTTGTCCTTTAAAGCTTACAATGTACTTTTCATTAGTCACTCTGCACCTGATTTACAGGCTTACAATAGGATCTAATACCTTTTTGGGCCCGTTTCCACTATAGCGTTGCGGAAACGCCAACAAATCACCGCAGGCGAAATCGCATGCGGGTGCGATTCTGCATGCGTTTTTTGCCGCGACTTCGCATGCGAATTCGCATAGATTAGGGTAATGCGATTTTAACCATGTCACTGCCTGTGTGAATTAACATGGGTACTAATGCGAAATCGCATGCAAATTCGCGGCAAAAAACGCATGGGGAAAACGCATGCGATTTCCCTATTAAATACATTGCGTGCGATTCGCCTGCATTCCACACGCAAGCGAATTCTGAGGGCTCTGCCGTGCAGAAAAATCCTGCACAGAAAAACGCACAGCATAACTGACAAGTGGAAACAGTCCCATTCACTTGTATTGGCTGTCCGAATCTGCATGATTCGCGATAGTGGAAACGGGCCCTATATCCTTTTATAGGCACTCCATGGAAAGGAACTATATGAAGATGATGGCATGCCTGTCACTTTATGTGCACCTGTGTGCAGTTTATTCTAGCAGCTGAACTGTGCCACTCTTGTCCAGGGAGCGCTTTTCTAAATAAAGGAAGTACTGACAAACCCATCATTTTCACAATAGTGGTCCTTTAAAGTGATACTGAAGTGATTTTTTTTGTTTAAAGTTTGATACTCAACCATGGTGATGGAAAGCTCTGGATCCTATAGAGCTTTCCCATTCCTCTCATGGGCCTCTCGTTCCAGGGCTGTCACCCCTGTTGCACATATTCAACCAACAGGTCAAATAGGTCTTTGGGAATCCTCGGAAGCCCTCAGAAGCACTCCCATACCCATTTACACAGTATGGAGCAGCCCATCTTCTGAAGCACTCAGCGACACAAGTGCCTGTGAGGGCTCCTGGAGGCAGCAAATCTGAACCGAAGACAGTGCTGGAAGGCAGGGACTGTGACAGGAGCCTTTATAGGAGCCTTCCCTCTCCATAGGTAAATATCTGGCTTTTTTTTAATTTCACTACAGATTTGCTTTAAAGAGACTCTGAAGCGAGAATAAATCTCGCTTCAGAGCTCATAGTTAGCAGGGGCATGTGTGGCCCTGCTAAACCGCCACTATCGCGCCGCTAAACGGAGTCCCTTCACCCCCAAACCCCCCACTGCAACACTTGGTCACAGACTTGGTCGCTCCTGGAGGCAGGGCTAACGGCTGCAGCCCTGCCTCCAGTCTCGTCTATCAGCGGCGCATCGGCGCCTCTCCCAGTGAAGGAAGACTGAGAGGGGCGCGGGAGAGGCGGAGATACGCGCTGACAGGTGCGCGTGGGGCAGGGCTGCGGCGGTTAGCCCTGCCCCAACCAGGAAGCGCTCCCCCGCGGCACCGAGGGGATTTGGGGGTGAAGGGACCCCCGTTTAGCGGCGCGATAGCGGCGGTTTAGCAGGGGCACACATGCCCCTGCTATCTATGAGGTCTGAAGCGAGATTTATTCTCGCTTCAGGCTCTCTTTAAAGGAATCCTGTAGGTGGTCGGGGGAAAAAAAAAAAAAGAGATGAACTTTACCCGGGGCTTCTAATGGTCCCCCACAGGCAACCTGTGCCCGCGCAGCCACTCACTGATGCTCTGGCCCCGCCTCCAGTTTAGTTCCAGAATTTCTGACTTTAAAGTCTGAAAACCGTTGCGCCTGCGCGGCCGTGTCCTTGCTCCTGCTGACATCACTGGGAGTGTATGGCGCAGACCCAGTACGGTCTGCGCCTGCGCAGTATGCTCCCGGGGACGTCAGCAAGAGCGAGGACGCGGCCGCACAGGAGCAGTGGTTTTCCGACATGGAAGGTGTAAAATTGGTCTAAGATTTTTCATTAATCTTTCAAGTGTGTACACACCATAAGTCAGAGAACAGTGCTATTTTCTGAAGCACTTATACATCAAAGAATCAGTGAAAGACAACTTCAGATAAGATTTTACTGCAGGGAAGTTCAAAAGGTCATTAGCTCAGCTCTGTTTCATAGTTTAAAATGCGGAGAGTAGCTTGTAAAGTGCAAATATTAGAGAGTGATGCAATGTGCTTAAATATTATATATATATATATATATATATACACACACACACACAGTGGTGTGAAAAACTATTTGCCCCCTTCCTGATTTCTTATTCTTTTGCAGGTTTGTCACACTTAAATGTTTCTGCTCATCCAAAACCGTTAACTATTAGTCAAAGATAACATAACTGAACACAAAATGCAGTTTTAAATGATGGTTTTTATTATTTAGTGAGAAAAAAAACTCAAAATCTGCATGGCCCTGTGTGAAAAAGAAATTGCCCCCTGAACCTTATAACTGGTTGGGCCACCCTTAGCATCAATAACTGCAATCAAGCGTTTGCGATAACTTGCAACGAGTCTTTTACAGCGCTCTGGAGGAATTTTGGCCCACTCATCTTTCCAGAATTGTTGTAATTCAGCTTTAGTTGAGGGTTTTCTAGCATGAACCGCCTTTTTAAGGTCATGCCACAACATCTCAATAGGATTCAGGTCAGGACTTTGACTAGGCCACTCCAAAGTCTTCATTTTGTTTTTCTTCAGCCATTCAGAGGTGGATTTGCTGGTGTGTTTTGGGTCACTGTCCTGCTGCAGCATCCAAGATCGCTTCAGCTTGAGTTGACGAACAGATGGCCGGACATTCTCCTTCAGGATTTTTTGGTAGACAGTAGAATTCATGGTTCCATCTATAACAGCAAGCCTTCCAGGTCCTGAAGCAGCAAAACAACCCCAGACCATCACACTACCACCACCATATTTTACTGTTGATATGATGTTCTTTTGCTGAAATGCTGTGTTACTTCTACGCCAGATGTAACTGAACACGCACCTTCCAAAAAGTTCAACTTTTGTCTCGTCGGTCCACAAGGTATTTTCCCAAAAGTCTTGCCAATCATTAAGATGTTTTTTTAGCAAAATTGAGACGAGCCTTAATGTTCTTTTTGCTTAAAAGTGGTTTGCGCCTTGGATATCTGCCATGCAGACGGTTTTTGCCCAGTCTCTTTCTTATGGTGGAGTCATGAACAATGACCTTAATTGAGGCAAGTGAGGCCTGCAGTTCTTTAGATGTTGTTCTGGGGTCTTTTGTGGCCTCTCGGATGAGTTTTCTCTGCGCTCTTGGGGTAATTTTGGTCAGCCAGCCACTCCTGGGAAGGTTAATCACTGTTCCATGTTTTTGCCATTTGTGGATAATGGCTCTCACTGTGGTTCGCTGGAGTCCCAAAGCTTTAGAAATGGCTTTATAACCTTTACCAGACTGATAGATCTCAATTACAGTACTTTGTTCTCATTTGTTCCTGAATTTCTTTGGATCTTGGCATGATATATAGCTTTTGAGGTGCTTTTGTCTACTTCGCTGTGTCAGATAGATCCTATTTAAGTGATTTCTTGATTGAAACAGGTGTGGCAGTAATCAGGCCTGGGGGTGACTACAGAAATTGAACTCAGGTGTGATAAACCACAGTTAAGTTATTTTTCAACAAGGGGGGCAATCACATTTTCACACAGGGCCATGTAGATTTGGAGTTTTTTTCTCACTAAATAATAAAAACCATCATTTAAAACTGCATTTTGTGTTCAATTATGTTATCTTTGACTAATAGCTAACGGTTTTTGATGAGCAGAAACATTTAAGTGTGACAAACATGCAAAAGAATAAGAAATCAGGAAGGGGGCAAATAGTTTTTCACACCACTGTGTATGTATATGTATATATATATATATATATATATATATATATATATATATATATATATATATATATATATATATATATATATATATATATATATATATATATATATATATCCTAGTGACAGGGCTAGGTCTGTCACTGCACATGCACTCGCCGCGCGCGCCCGCACGTCCGACCGCCCCTTGGCCCGTCATCCCTTGCCGCGCGTCAATCCCCGTCAGTGTCTTTGCGTCCCTGCACATGCGCAGAGCGCAAAAGACACACACACACGGACATGGGACGCAGAGACACTTAGGGATTATTTTAGAGGATATATATGTATATCTGAAAATAAAAATATTAGACTTTTCTTTGCTATTAATGTTATATTAATTATCCGTACTACACATACAATTCATTATCTCATAAGTTTGGTTTTTTTTGCTTCAGTGTCACTTTAATCAGGGCCGGCGCTACCATAGAGGCAAAGGAGGCAATTGTCCCAGGGCTGCAGAGCCTGTAGGGACCCCCAGTGGCTACAAGAGGGAAAACATTTTTTCAAAAGGACCTTATAGGTTTTGAGAAAATTGATTTTACAGTTTCTAAGGAAAAAAATACACATTTAAAAACCCGCCGACTTTAACGGTTAATAGCAAATCCACCTTAAATGCTAGAAACCCTAAATTTGCAGGATATGTTAAGGAGATCATTGGGAATAAGAGGAAAAAACTATTTTTCAAAAAGACCTGCCACAGCCACTGATTAGCAACTGCCACTGTGCTAGCAGCAGTAACAGCCACGGATTAGCAACTGCCACTGTACCAGCAGCAGTAACAGCCACTGATTAGCAGCTCTAACTGTGCCAGTAGCAGTAACAGACACTGATTAGCAGCCGCCACAGTGCCTGCAGCAGTAACAGCCACTGATTAGCAGCTCTAACTGTGCCAGTAGCAGTAACAGACACTGATTAGCAGCCGCCACAGTGCCTGCAGCAGTAACAGCCACTGATTAGCAGCTCTTACTGTTCCAGTAGCAGTAACAGACACTGATTAGCTGCTGCCACTACACCAACAGCAGTAAGGCTCGGTTCACATTAGTTTTAAAAAAAAGTATCCGTGGCTCCGTTCTTGGGCCCGGACCAAAACCGGAGCCACGAGTACAAATGTTACAAGCAGGGGTAGTGAAAATCAATGTAAAAACAAGGAAGTGAGTTCTCTGCGCGCCGATGGATTGATTTTAAAAGAAACTAGCTGGAGAGGGAGTGCGGAAGGGGGAACCCAGGTGAGGGAGGGGGCATCCGACCCCCCCTCCACGCCGCTGTGCCTACTGCCCCTCTTCCTGGCTGCTACTCCCTCCAGCTCGGCGCCCTTCCCCACCCACAGGCAGGGCTGGATCCGGACTGGAAACATATGCTGCAAAAGGGCAGCATTTTGAAAAGCGTATCCGTTTGCATTCCGTTTTTTTAAAAACCGGATACGGATCCACGGGTTCTGTTCTGCAAACGGACAATTGTGGACTGAGCCTAAAAGCCACTGATTAGCAGCTGCAACAGCCACTGATTAGTAGCCACCACTATGCCAGCAGCAGTAACAGCCACTGATTATCAGCTGCCACTGTGCTAACTGCACACAGTATATGGGTTATTTCCCATGGAAATGATTATTTGACAAAATGCCACAGGCACAGTGTATGTGGTGTACCAGCAATCAGCAAAAATTGTGTCTAATTTGCTAATTCGGCCCCCTAGCACTCTCAAGAATAGCGATATGGCCCTTGGCCTAAATAGTTTGGACACCCCTGACACTTTTTCTTTTGTATACTCAAAACCAGCAAAGTAAGAGATTTAATCACAAGACACATGAAACCTCTTGTTCTCAATTGTTTATATTAATACTGGATACTGTTGGAAAAGGGCAATCATTTTCAGGAAGGAATTGGTCCATATAGAAGTGGGTGATGCTACTTCTTAGCTTGGAATTCTATACTATCAGACATATAAATGCTGATTACAGAACACTGAGCCACTGCGAGATTAACTTACACAACCTCCCCACAGCGATGACCTAAGTGTGGCTGGAGAAAACGCTGATAGGATGTGAGCTCTGGGTGTGAATAATGGCGCCAGGATAAAACCAACCACTGGCGTTAGGTCTTGACTTGGCCCAACAATAAGAACCACAAGTATCCCACCAAACTGGGAAAAATATGCTGAGTCCAAGCTAATGGTTTGCAGTCAAATAGTCCTTTTTTATTCTATTTTCTATAGCACCGATTTCAATGGAATTTGTGCCACAGTTATATTTTTGCATCAGTTATTGATTTATCACTTTTTATATAAAAACAACACCCAATACCTTTTAAGATAATAAAAATAGTTATACCGTGTTTAGAACAGCATATATTATGGGAGGGGGGGAATTAAGGCTAAGCATCAGAAATGGAGATAAGTTAGGGTAAAGGTGCGTACACACGCACTACTGTAATGGACGGGTCGTTCAGAAACAGCCTTATCAGTCTGCAGACAGACTGTACACACGCACTACTGTCGGGAGAACGCCCGCCCAGCGGGAGGGTCTGATGGACCCGTCGTTCATTACAGCAGTGCGTGTGTATGCACCTTTAAGCAGAGTGACAGGATAAAAACCACAATATCACCGAGATATCAGGCAATGAGCTCGAACCCCAAATACTACACGTATCCCCTCCTGGTGCTGCCATCCATGCTCTGTCCAGTCAGCATCCAGCTGCTGTTAAAATTCATGTTTATGTTTTTTTAGACATATGGGTCCATATGCAATTCACTTTTTCCCCTAGGTTTACTCCTAGCTGATCATTTTTCATCTTCTCTTTAAAATATCTATTCAGCATTTCACAATTGAAACAATACCAGAAGCAGTAGAAAAAGTACTATGAAAATTAATGTGTGTATTTTTTTGCTTTCTGGACCATATGCAATTAACTTTTTCACCAGAGTTATCTCCTAGGACAGGCTTTCTCAACCAGGGTTCCCTGGAACCCCAGGGTTCCTTGAGGACTCTGCAGGGGTTCCTTGGCATTTTCCAACATCGTGGGGGAAGTATAATAGAGCACACTATATTAGGTGGTACTGTAACAAGAAGCACTAAATTGGGGGGTCAGGAGACAGTATAATGAGTGGCAGTGTAATAGGAGATAGTGAAATTAGCAGCCTAGCCTACTTTAAGACCATGCTTCCTGAAAAATAAATGTAGGGGTTCCTCGAGACCAAAAAATTGTTTGCAGGGGTTCCTTGAGATCCAAAAGTTATTTACAGGGTTCCTCCAAGGTAAAAAGGTTGAGAAAGGCTGTCCTAGGAGATAATTTTCATCTTCTCTTTAAACTAAATTTTCAGCATTTTACCATTGAAAAAGTACCCAAAATTTGGTGAAAAAGTACTATTACATTTATTTTGAATATTGTTTAGCTTGCTGGTGGCTTAAAAGACATTTTGGGCTGGTGCACACCGAGCGGCTTTTTGGGCGTTTTCAGATCCGCTTGCGGCTGCGGATCTGCTTGGTCAATGTATCTCAATGGGGTGGTGCACACCAGAGCGGCAGGCGTTTTGCAGAAACGAAAAATGCCTGGGTGAGGCATTTTTTGGATTTCGGATGCGTTTCTGCCTCAATGTTAAGTATAGGAAAAACGCAAACCGCTCTGAAAAACGGCACTTCAGAGCGGTTTTGCAGGCGTTTTTGTTACAGAAGCTGTTCAGTAACAGCTTTACTGTAACAATATATGAAATCTACTATACTGAAAACCGCAGCAGCAATCCGCAAAACGCTAGCAAAACGCCTCATAAAAATAAAAAAAAGCGTTTAAAAATCTGCTAGCATTTTGCGGATCTGCTAGCGGGTTTTGGTGTGCACCAGCCCTAAATGACAAGTTGTGAAAATATCACCTAGGAGAAAAGTGAATTGCATACGGCCCCTGGGCCCATATGCAATTACATGTTTCTCCCGAGTTTTCTCCTCGGTGATATTTTCATACCTTGACCCATATGCAATTCACTTTTGCTCCTGACTCATCTCCTAGGACAGGGGTCAGGAACCTTTTTGGCTGAGAGAGCCATAACCGCCACATATTTTAAAATGTATTTCCTTGAGAGCCATACAATATGTTTCAAACTGGGACAGTGCGCATGCGCACCAGAGGGCTCATGTCCCTGTTGCCATGGTGATGTGTATACAGTTGATCCGCCGGGCAGAGGAAGTGTCAGACATGTCTTCAGCTTCTCTTGGGTTTCAGCAACATCAGCAATTTCCCTGAGAGCCAGACAGGAGAAATACTGACTAACAACTTATACAATTAGCTAGATGACTTGGGGGTTGATTCACTTTATAGGACGAGATCCCTGCACTTTGGCCCAATAGGCTGCTTGTCAAGTGACAGACAGCCTCTTGGGCCAATCAAAGTGCAGGGATCTCATCCTACAAAGTCACTAGACCTGACAGGGTCCAGGGTGGGACAATTGTAGCTGCCGTTAGTTTTTGTTTTTTTTGGGGGGAGCGCGAGTAAGTTAGTGGCGCATGCTACAGCAGTAGTGTGCCTACTTTGAACATTTTACTTGCGCTGCCACACTAAGCTGCGCTGCTTGAGCACAGTGTAGCTTAGTGAATCAACCCCTACTGATTTGTCTTTGAGCCAGATGTAGCCATCAAAAGAGCCATAGGTTCCCTACCTCTGTCCTAGGAGATAATTTTTAATCTTTTCTTTAAAATAACTTTTCAGCACTCTGTATTTGAAAAAGTACCAAAAACTGGGTGGAAAAGTGTGTCTAAGTTATTCAGAGTGTTTCCTTGCTTGCTGCTGGCTTAAAGTGAACCCAGGGTGAGAGGTTTATGGGGAATGTCATATTTATTTCATTTTAAACAATTATAGTTGCCTGGCAGTCCTGCTCATCTATTTGGCTGCAGTAGTGAACTGAATTACACCTGAAACAAGCATGCCGCTAATCTTGTCAGTTCTGACAATATTGTCAGAAACCCCCGACCTGCTGCATGCTTGTTCAGGGTCTAGGGTTGAAAGTATTAGAGGCAGAGGACCAGCAGGGCAGCCAGGCAACTGGTATTGCTTAAAAGGAAATAGGTATGGCAGCCTCCATATTATTCTCACCTCAGGTTCCCTTTAAAAGGCATTTTATTCAGCAGTTGTGAAAATATCACCTAGGAGAACACCCAGGAGAAAAAGTGAATTGCATATGGACCCTTGTCATAAAATGCCTTTTAAATCACCAGCAAGCAAAAAAAAATACTCAAAATAATTTTGATAATACTTTTTCATCTACTTTTTGGTACTTTTTTCCACTATTCTAAAAAAGTTGAAAAATTATCTCCTAGGAGACAACTCAGGAGAAAAAGTTAATTGCATGTGTCCCATGGGCTCATACACAATTAACTTTTTCTCCTGAGTTTTCACCTAAGTGATATTTTTACACCTTGTTGACAAAATGCCTTTTAAAGGACTTCCGAGGCCAAAATCCGGCCCCCAAATGTAAAAAAAGTTATCTACCTGTATGACTTTCTAAGGCACGGAGGACGCCGTCCGCGCCCTCCGTGCCGTTCCGCCGGGTCCCCGCCTCTCAATACGACCCCGAATGGCTCCCGACCCCACGGCCAGGGTCGGGCTCTGCTGCCTGTATAAAGATGGCCGCCGACCCTGGCCGCGGCTGCGCACTCCGCATGGCCGCTACTGCGGCTGCGCAGCACTAGGGCCAACCCCCCGATCCACGCTACAGGAAACAGCCTGTTGCGTGGATCGGGGGGTTGGCCCTAGTGCTGCGCAGCCGCAGTAGCGGCCATGCGGAGTGCGCAGCCGCGGCCAGGGTCGGCGGCCATCTTTATACAGGCAGCAGAGCCCGACCCTGGCCGTGGGGTCGGGAGCCATTCGGGGTCGTATTGAGAGGCGGGGACCCGGCGGAACGGCACGGAGGGCGCGGACGGCGTCCTCCGTGCCTTAGAAAGTCATACAGGTAGATAACTTTTTTTACATTTGGGGGCCGGATTTTGGCCTCGCAAGTCCTTTAACCTCCTTGGCGGTCTGATTCTTTCCAGATTTTAGGGTCTAAAAGCGGTGCAATTTTTTTCCACTCTTTCAGACCCTAAAACCTGAAAAAAATCATTCTGGCAGGGAGATCTGCAGCAAAAAAAAAAAAAAAAGTACCTTCCTGGGCTTCTGTGCTGCAGTTTTCTCTTTGCCCACAAGATGGCGCTAATATACATATAAACAAACTTCTCTATATTTCTCTAATATAGAGAAGTTCGTTTTCAATATTAGCCCCGCCCCCGATGACGTCACGCTGCCACCACCGCTCTGCTGCTGCCACCACGGCTGCGCTGCTCCAACTGGCTGCCGGGTCCCCGGAAGAATAGCGGGGACATGGCGGATCCCGGCGGCCAGGGAAAGACCCCACACTGCCGGGGAGAGAGGCTGGAGTCCCGCTGCGCACCACGATCGCGCGCGGGACTCCACAACTAAAGGTACAGCGCTGCACTCCCTACCCCGACCTGAGCTCGGGATCACCGCTAACAGCTTATTTTTTCTACCCCGAGCTCAGGTCGGGAAAACCGGCAAGGAGGTTAAGCCACTGGCAAGCAAAAAAATACTCAGAATAATTATGGCAGTCATTTTTCACCTACTTTTTGGTACTTTTTCATTTGCAGAGTAGTGAAAAGTTATTTTAACCTCTTGACGACCAGCTAACGCCGATTGGCGTAAACTGGTCGTCTGCGGGTTACCATGGAAACACGGCCGCTCGATCCATGTCAGTTCACGGAGGGTGTCTCCGTGAACAGCCGGAGAGCCGCCGATCGCGGCTCGCCGGCAAAATGTAAACAGGCGGGGAAGAAATCCCCGCTGTTTACATCATACGGCACTGCTGCGCAGCAGCACCATAAGGCAGATCGGCGTACCCCGGTCTCTGATTGGCCGGGGATCGCCGGCATATGATAGGCTGAAGCCTATCCTTCAATGCGCAGGACGGAAATCCGTCCTGCCTGCGCAGCTCACAGGGGGAGGGAGAGGGAGGGAGCGGGAGAGACGGCGGAGAACGCTGCGGAGGGGGGTTTTGAAGAGCCCCCCCGCTAAGCAACTGCAGCCGGCGGCGATCAGATCCCCCCAGCAGGACATCCGCCTAGTGGGGAAAAAAGGGGGGTAGTCTGATGGCCCTGGCTCACTCCTGATCGGTGCTGCGGGCTGGAGAGCCCACGCAGTACCGATCAGTGCAGAAAGCCCTGGTCGGCAAGAGAAAATGAAAAATTATCTCCTATGAGATGAAGTGAATTAAAAAAGGTGAAGGAGCCTGATCCAATTCACGTTTTCTCATCAGTTTTCTCCTAGGAAATCATTTTTTATCTTCTGTTTAAGGGCTGGTGCACACCAAAAACCGCTAGCAGATCCGCAAAATGCTAGAAGATTTTGAAACGCTTTTTCTTATTTTTCTATGGCGTTTTGCGGATTGCTGCTGCGGTTTTCAGTATAGTAGATTTCATATATTGTTACAGTAAAGCTGTTACTGAACAGCTTCTGTAACAAAAACGCCGGCAAAACCGCTCTGAATAGGCGTTTTTCAGAGCTGTTTGCGTTTTTCCTATACTTAACATTGAGGCAGAAACGCATCCACAATCCAAAAAATGCCTCACCCAGGCATTTTTCGTTTCTGAAAAACGCCACCCGCTCTGGTGTGCACCACCCCATTGAGATACATTGACCAAGCGGATCCGCAGCCGCACGCGGCTGCAGAAACGCTGAGAAAGCCGCTCGGTGTGCACCAGCCCTAATATAGCTTTTCTGCACATGCTTCCAAATTGTTATTTTCTTGCTTGTGGGTGCCTTAAAATGCATTTTATTTATTAGGTGGGAAAATATTGCCTAGCAGAAAACTTAGGAGAAATAGTTAATTTAATATGGACCAGGCCAATGGCCCACATGCTATTAACTTTCCATATGCAATTACATTTTTCTCCTGAGTTTTCTCCTAGGAGATAATTTTTTTCTTCTCTTTAAAATAACTTTTCTGCACTCTGCAAATGAAAAAGTTACAAAAAGTGGGTGAAAAGCACTGTCAACATTATTTTGAGTATTTTCTTGCTTGTGTTATAATTTAAGTAGGCCTCAGTTACTTGGCCTGAGTTTTATGTAAAAGGCTTGTCCGCAGTGTATGCCTTTAAAATCAATAGAGGTTTTGTGATGCAGGCAGAGGCATCTCAGGGTCTGCGTGTAGCAGAGGATACACGCAGATACTGAGAACATGTTCCTAAAAGAAGGCCATCGGCCTACTCTGACCTCCACGTACACCACAGGAACAGTAAACATTGGCCATATTTACTAAACATCCACATTCCTGCATTTAGGTCAAATGCCTCATTGATTATTAATCAAGTAGGTGGGTATGATGACACCACGAGTGGGTCCACCAATAATCTGATCTAGGGGGTGGCGAAGATGATGTCATATTTAACTCTTTCCTAGTCGGTATTAAACCCGGAGTGAGCGATGGAGAGAGCATTCTGCTTCTTCCTTCCGCACTAGCTCGCAAGGCCGACTGGGACCTCTAAGCATGTTCTTCCTTTCTGTAATCTGATATAATGTATGCTGTACATCGGTAGTTTAGTGTAACGTAGTTAGGAAGAAGGTACCTGATTGACTTCAGCAGGGAGTCTAATCACGAGCTTGTAACGCAACATGAAGATTGGCATGGCTAGGATATGATGAATGTATCTATCTGTATTCCTGTTTCCTGAATAAATAACGTAAACATTGAAGAAGCCTGAGAAAGTCTATCTCCTGTTTGCTGTGTGGAGAGTCAAGCGATCTCACAGTCTGTGAGACGGTGGTGTCGAAGCAAGGTGATAAAGAACAGTTTATAACAGTGGTGCTGAAACCCTTCCCTGCCTAGCAAAACAGGCAGAGAGGGGCCGGGGCCGAAGAAGTTTTCAAGATATTCCACAGCAAAACAAGCGGAATAGACGCGGACTGTTAAGCTTATCAAGCTGAGACTGATAAGCTGGTGTGAGTGTGTGGGAGCCGAGCACACGGGCTGCAATTCGAGGAAACCAGCGGCGAAACTCGTGGATGTTAAACTTTGACTGTAAGTGCACGCAGTCATAGCCTAAACCGGATCTCAGGTGACTGGAAGGCTCCGAGGCCGACTGGCAGCTGCCGCTGGAGATCGATCCGCTGAGCCAGTGTGGGTACACAGAGATGACGCTCAGTAGTTCCAGGGATCCACTCAGTTTCGTGGAGTTGCCAAAAGCTGGTCGAATTGGCAGGCGTACGAAGTCCTCTCAGGCAAGTAGGATTTACGTTGTTATATGGCGTTATCTGTGTTGTATTTGGTGTTATAACAAGAGAAGGATAATGTGTTAATGTGTATATTCTGTGTTAATTGCAGTGTGGAGGCTGCGGGCTTCTCATCTCTCCCGTGCGTTTTTTTTCTTCGGATTCAAGCTTCCTGTGTTGTATATTTACGTAGTGGTTATCTCTGCATTTGTCTCAGGCATGTTTTGCTGGAAAGAAGTCGATTGGGTTTTTTTTTTTCCTCTTCTCTTCTCTCCCCGTCTCTACAGAGGCTGGGAAAAATGTCCAGAGAGAGCAGGGGGGGGGGGGTCCCCCGCAGCAGGAGATAAGCCAGTGGTGCTTCAGTCTGTACTGGATGGGAGGGAGAGGGGATAGAGAGGAGCGTAGTGGAAAAGTGTAGTGAGAGGTGCAAGCTTATCTAGTTCCAGTCAGCGCCGCTAAAAGTTCTAAATGTATATATAGGTTTAATGTTGTTTAGTCACGTCAGACTGATAAATGTGCGTCTCAGAAGTACTAGCTGTTAATGTGGTTTAGAGTTACGCTGCGCGCTTGAGTAGTTCTGAGTTATGGCGGAGATATGCTGCAGATGATTTGTGAGGAGAGAGAGGTTTCTACGTTCCTGGGTGATGCTAAGATGTAAAATATTTAGCATTGCAGCTGTGACGCGGTTTGTCTCAAGTTTGGCAAGCATCCCAGAGAGTATAGGTAGCGGAAGGCTGACTCTCGGTAAAATGTATCGATGCTGTGTGTAACTATGCATAAAAATGTATGTTCTGTGTGAGTTTGTTTTCTCCTAAGGTATAGGAACGAGAGGCTGCTATGGGAGCAGCCATCTTAGCTGGCAGTCCAGGACTTAAAATGGCGGCAGTGGAGAGAGACCTGCCCCCGAGAGTCATGGCCCCCACACGTCATGGCAGGGGGGAGGAGGGGCTGGGGGATCCACGTCACTTCAGGCTGTGCTCGCGGCTCCGGGCAGAGCAGCTGAAAGGGAGGGGGGTAGAAATACAGAGACATGCTACTGTGTGTCTCGGTTCTCGAAGTATTTCCCCAGAGTTTTTCCCTGAGTCCATGGAAAGGAATGCCAGGATACGTGCACCAAGCTATTACTGTAAGATTAGCAGGAGCACGGATAGGAAAAGTGTCCCAGCTAGGTGCAGGGACACACGTAGCAGTGCAGGTCAGGAAAGTGTCTGTACTGAGTTGCTTACGGGATTATTCCTGTAAGTGGGGCACCTTAATGGGTGGTGCAGCATGAGTTCCCAATAGAAGGAAAGGGGGACAGTGCATCAGGGGGGTGCCGGAGGTGGAAAAAAGGGAGTTGACCAATCCGGGTTTCCGTCGCCGCTGCTGCAGAGCGGTAACGTTTTTTTCCGGTTTTTGTCGTGGACAGGGCCAGAGCTTGACTAAGAGGTCTATGCTGGGCTGGGGCTGTTTTTTGTGCGTTTTTTTTCGTCCACTGATTGGTCAAATATGTTTTTTTCCAGCTCCTATCAATTGTAGCACAAAGAACAAGAACTGACAGCAGTTCATGGGGCAATTATACAAATGAAAGAATTGCCATGTACAGAGTGACAGTGTATCAGTACGGTGTTTGCCATGTGACTACCTACCACGTGGGCAGTCAGGGATCTGCATACAGGCATGTGACGCTGGTATGCTTAGCCCTGCACCCGGTGTAGTTTAAGTGTTAAATGCTCCTTCCTACAGGGAGGCAGCCATTTTTTTTTTTTTTTTGCAGTTTAGATAGTGGCACGGCAAACATTGATCAGAGGGTACAACACACAGAATTTCTAGCAGAGCTGGTACCGCGATGAAGTTCTAGATAAGTAAATGCGATAATGAGTAAGAGCATTGCAGGCTCACCTGCAAAGCAGCATCAGGTGTGGCATCCGTAATCTGTGCATGCGACGGCCGCGCATGGACAGATAAGGGGGGATGTGGAGTGAGCTGCAATGAGGTGAGAGCTTCCAAAGGTGAAGTCCGCGGGAGCATATTTTAAACAGGTAAGTACTGAGGATAGTACTGAGGTAGGGGGGTGAAGTTTAACTCCAATCTACCAATAAGAGTAAACAGAGTTCATGAGAACCATAAAGCAACGAGATCAATTACGGTATATATTGATCAATTTAAAGTGTAAAGAGTACAAGCCGCAGGGCAAATCCCAAATCATTAATAAGAATTGATTTGTTTGTATTTTGATTTCAGGAGTTGGGCAATATGGACTCGAGACAGCTGCAGTGCTGGCAGCAAAGATGGAGATGTCAGTCAGATAAGCGAAAGGTTCCAGATGCCAATCTAAGTTTGGAGAAACACGAGATCCCTGAAATTGGAAAGAGACTAAAAACCGAGGTTCCTGAGATCGGAAAACGTCTAAAAAAACTGACTGAGCAAAGCATAGTGCAAATTGCTAATGTTTTTCTTTCCCAAGGTGGTGCTTTTATAATGAAGAGTACCGTGCCGATGGTGATCCTAGGTTGCCATTCCGTCCTAGGAGAACGAAGAGAGGACATTCTCATGTATAATAAGGGGTTAATGAGAATGCAAGGCCCAAGCATGTTAATGTTGGGTGACAAAGGTACTAATCCTTTCACACCTCCCTCCGCTTGGCACAGATGGACCATGCAGGGACGGAGGAAAAGAGCACTTGTGCCAGGAGAAAACAAATTTCAGGGCACAAGGGGGGTGAAAGGTCTGAAGGGTCAGGTGTGCGGGCAGTGGGAATTGAATGGCAGTATAAATCTGCTATTGAGTACAACACTCCCAGAATCGACGCACCGATCCAAAGGTTTGTTAAAAGGTACATTGCAGTACAATGGGTACGTGCAAAAGGTGGAGTGTGTGATTTAGGGGTACCTTGTCTTGGTTATGCAGAGTGAGATGGTTCCAGATTGGAGAGGAATGAGTAGGAGGCGTCAATTCTCCTGCCGGAGAGACGCGGGGGACAACATCACACTCTGGAGCTACCAACAGAGAGTGCCTCTGAAACAACTATACACACGTAAAGGCTGGAAAGCCGAGGGTGGGTGGTTCTCGAAACAAGAGGTAAAAATCGAGATCAAGCCACATTTCCAGGTGACAAAGAGGGTGGGGAGAGCGGTCCTGGGGGAGGGAACGCCAACACAGGGAACCCCATTCACACCACACGGGTCACAACAGGGGACGATATTACACAGTCCATATGCAGCAGCTTATCCTCATGATAGTTGGGTAAGTGAAGAGGTACTCTTAATCGAATGATTGCAGAGAGTACAGTCTTCCCGACCTCAGGTACATAGTGTGCCTCAGGACATAAGGGGGGAAGAGGTCCAATCAGGACAGCTGGGGACATATTTTGTCAGCGAGAGATTGGACAAGGGGAGGTATATTAATTTTTCTGGAGAAGGATCTTTTGCATGGCAGCTTCGAGATGTTTAGGTGAACAAAGGGAAACGGTGCAACATTCCTTTAGGCACCGCCACTTCCTTAGTTCCCACCTCAACCCGTGTCTCACACCAGGACCTGAGAGGTCAACCTTTTTTGGTGCTAGACGGGGAGGTGAAGCAAATAGAGTTGTCCTCATGCGGGCAATTCTTGCAGAAGTACCTGCGTTGGCCGGGGCAAGTCAAATTTAGTGAAGAAGCCTGCAGGCTCAAGAACGCAGAATGCGAGGATACCATTCAAAAGATCCACCCTGAAGCCCAACCGATAGTTCCGGTGGCTGAAGGAAAGGTTTGGTTTTTTAACATAAGGTCTAATGATACATTCAAGGTATATTCTCATAATTGTTCCGATAAGGGAGATTTTCCAAGGGGAACATATTGTGGGAGCAGAGATCCCATATGGATCCAGTCATCCAGGTTGGATGACGTTGTTTCTCAAATTGTTAAGAGAACTCTAAAGTGCAAAGTTTCACGGGTAGTTCCCGTCCTGAAAGAGAACACGACATGGGACAAAGGGGAACAGGGTTTGATCCAAGACGACCACATTTTGTTACAAAGGTTAAACAAACAGTACACTAAGTTAGAGGTAAGATTTCACCATGATACAGGTGATCTTAACGAGGTAGAACACAAAAATGAGCAGGTGAGTGCCAGTCTGACCTGGTGGACAAAGGTTCCGGTGATGTTCCAGGGACACTCGGACTGGGCCTCTGCAGTTCCAAAGTTTTTTCTACACCCACTGGTCGTCTGGATGGGGATGACAACGTTAGGCATCATTATCCAGGTGAGGTTGCGTGTTAAAATTACGTAAAACAAATTAACCTGGTCCAGAGATTGGTGCCTCATAAACAATCTCCTGAACCAATATTTTCAAATTAAGAGATATACAGGGTTACGGGTATAGGTTTAGTAGTACCTGTGATGGAGCTGATTGTATAAAGGCGTTCTTTTAGAAGACACCTGGCACTGCTCCCTTGAGTAACAACCAAATGAGTTTCACTTTTCTGTGGTCATGCAAGTTTGTGAGTGATACGCAAGTGACGCAAATGCTGAGCATGTGGTATAGAGGGATTTCTCCCCAGAGAGCCTGGTTACAGGAAGACCAAGAGGTCGTGCTCTCTCTCTTCGAGGGGTAACCACCGAGAGCAGAGAAGTTGTGTGAGCACGAACATCGAAAAGTGAAACATAAAAGAAAGAAACCAGGTACTGGGAGGTTCAGACGCTGGGCTCTGCGGGTCAAGCCGTTTTAGGGGGGATTGTTATAATTTAAGTAGGCCTCAGTTACTTGGCCTGAGTTTTATGTAAAAGGCTTGTCCGCAGTGTATGCCTTTAAAATCAATAGAGGTTTTGTGATGCAGGCAGAGGCATCTCAGGGTCTGCGTGTAGCAGAGGATACACGCAGATACTGAGAACATGTTCCTAAAAGAAGGCCATCGGCCTACTCTGACCTCCACGTACACCACAGGAACAGTAAACATCGGCCATATTTACTAAACATCCACATTCCTGCATTTAGGTCAAATGCCTCATTGATTATTAATCAAGTAGGTGGGTATGATGACACCACGAGTGGGTCCACCAATAATCTGATCTAGGGGGTGGCGAAGATGATGTCATATTTAACTCTTTCCTAGTCGGTATTAAACCCGGAGTGAGCGATGGAGAGAGCATTCTGCTTCTTCCTTCCGCACTAGCTCGCAAGGCCGACTGGGACCTCTAAGCATGTTCTTCCTTTCTGTAATCTGATATAATGTATGCTGTACATCGGTAGTTTAGTGTAACGTAGTTAGGAAGAAGGTACCTGATTGACTTCAGCAGGGAGTCTAATCACGAGCTTGTAACGCAACATGAAGATTGGCATGGCTAGGATATGATGAATGTATCTATCTGTATTCCTGTTTCCTGAATAAATAACGTAAACATTGAAGAAGCCTGAGAAAGTCTATCTCCTGTTTGCTGTGTGGAGAGTCAAGTGATCTCACAGTCTGTGAGACGGTGGTGTCGAAGCAAGGTGATAAAGAACAGTTTATAACAGCTTGCTGGTGGCTTAAAAAGGCATTTATAAGGTGTAAAAAGATCACCTAGGATCCTTTTAGCCCAGGAATGTTTTGTTACAAATTTCCCCTCTTTATTTATGTATTCATAATAGCTCAGAGTCCCCTATGCATTTTTTTAGCTGCTGCGCAGAATTGTGTGTGTACCTGTCATATAAATAAAATAATGGGAGCTGGGTTGGATGTTTTATTTACTATTATCCGTCAGGAAATATACAATCTTCAATCTTCACCTCCCACCCCTTCCCATCCAGCTTCTCCTCCACCCTATCCTCCCTTCACCTCTTTCACTCCTACTACCACTGAGGAAGTCAACCACCAACCGCAAACTTCCCATACCACTACATCCCCCCTTCACCCCATCCCTTCTGATTTACTCCAGCCTCACTTCACGGAATTGGCCCCAGTCCTCACGACCCTGTTTAACCTCTCCCTATCCACAGGCACCTTCCCCTCTGACTTCAAGCAGGCCACTGTACTACCCCTGCTCAAGAAACCCTCCCTCGACCCCTCACTGCCCTCCAACTACCGCCCTATCTCCCTCCTCCCCTTTACCTCAAAACTCCTTGAGAGTCTCGTTCACAAACGCCTGACCCATTACCTCAATGCAAACTCACTGCTAGACCCACTGCAATCTGGATTTCGGTCTGCCCACTCAACCGAAACAGCTCTCACCAAAGTGGTCAATGACCTTGCCTTAGCTAAAGCTGAAGGTAAATACTCCATTCTCCTCCTCCTTGACCTTTCAGCAGCTTTTGACACAGTAGATCATCCCCTACTCCTCCAGTCCCTCCAGTCCATGGGCATTCACAACCTCGCCCTGACCTGGCTTTCATCCTACCTCTCCAACTGCTCCTTCACAACTTCCTTCAATGAGTCTTCATCCACCCCCAACCACCTCTCGATGGGAGTCCCCCAAGGCTCGGTCCTTGGCCCCCTACTGTTCTCCATTTACACATCCTCCATTGGCAAGGTTATCTCCTCAATGGGTTTTAACTATCATCTGCATGCAGATGACACGCAGATCTACCTCCACACCCCTGACATATCCCCCATGGACAAGGTCTCCTCCTGCCTATCAGCTATCTCCTCCTCCACCTGTCTGCAAGGTTCCTGAAACTAAATCTAGACCAAACAGAATTTATAATCTGTTAACCACACTACCATTCGCCCTACCTCTCAAGCCCGCTGTCTGGGTATCACCCTGGACTCCGCACTCTCCTTCACTCCCCACATCCAAAACCTCACAAAATCCTGCAACTTCCACCTTCGTAAAATCTGCAAGATCCGCCCTTTCCTGACCTTTGCCACCACCAAACTCCTCATCCATGCCCTCATAATTTCCCGCCTTGACTACTGCAATGCCCTTCTGTCTGGTCTCCCTATGACCCGAATTGCCCTGCTGCAGTCCATCATGAATGCGGCAGCCAGAATTATCCACTCCTCCCATCGCTCCACCATGGCGGCTCCCCTCCGTGAATCCCTCCACTGGCTTCCTATCCAGTCCAGAATCAGATTCAAGATACTGTGTCTGACCTACAAATCTGTCCACAAAACCTGTCCAACCTACATTTCCGATCATACTCAGAGGTACACATCTCACTCTGCTCCTCCAATGAACTATGCCTGACCACCCCCCGCATCACCCAGTCCCATGCACGCCTCCAGGACTTCTCAAGAGCTGCTCCAACACTATGGAACTCCCTACCTCCACCCATTAGGGCAGCCCCCTCCAACATCTTTAAGAAGGCCCTCAAAACTCACCTTTTCACTCTGGCCTACCACCCCTCACAAGTGCTCCAAACCCACAGCTGAACTCTGGACCCCTACCTTTCTTGTCCCTACCTCTCCCTCTAGATTGTAAGCCTTTGGGCAGGGTCCTCCTCCTTTTGTGTCCCACCTGATCATTCCCCTCCATTACTGTGGACCCATGCTATGCATTTGAGTGAACCAAACTTGCCTAATCTCCATGCTCCCATCCAGTGACAGAATAAGCATTACCTTGTACTCATACTGTGCTGCGTGATCTGTTTATTCTTGTATTCCTGTATTGTCATATTGCTGTATGTCACCCCTAAATATTTTCTGTAACCTAAACTAAACTAATGTCCAGCGCTGCATAATATGTTGGCGCTTTATAAATACAATAAATAAATACTATAAGTTTTTTTTTGTCACGGACATGCCTATCCTAGGACCTCAGGCTGCTTCTACATCTGAATAAACTATTCAGGCTAGAACGTCCCACTCTACTGGCTACACATTTGTTCATTAATGGAGTAACTGACTTTATTCCAGCCCTACAGGCAGTTACCAATCATTTTGACTTTTCATGAATGTTTTATTCAGCACAACAGGTGCAAACTGATAGAAGAACAGATAGCTACATTGGTCTTTGTTAAGCCATGATTTAAACCTAGCACACATGCATGAGGACCATTGCCTGCAGGAATCAAGACTCGGTCCCTTGGGCAACAGTTTGGGCTGAGTGCTATACAGATAAGTTGCTAGCCATGCATTATATTGCTATGGAGCGGGCAGGGGGCAATGACAGGGAGCAGCACAAAGTGGGAGGGATGAAAAGGAGAACAATGCATGTGTGTGCGATTAAAGACCTCTTATAGAAAACCCGTGGTGAACTCCTTTGGAAAAACGGAGGCTCCGGGCATGTATGGGCAGGAGACTTCCTGCCAACTGCTCCCCTTGTTCTCCTCCGTTCCCTTGTAAATGCCATGTGCTATGTTGCTGCAGGGTCGCGCACTACTGCGCAAGCAGTGGTCCGGAGGTGCACATCCTTGATTGTATGTGGGTGCCATTACACTAATCCTTTCTGCGCATTTGCTTATGTTTTTATTGCATATTTTTTTCTTTCAAACTGTTGCTTGATGGAACAATAATATTTAATACAATGACAATGTTTTCAGAAAATGTGTATCATGTGTGAGGTTGGCCTTCAGCACTAGGCACAACTGAAGTACTGTCAGATGTCGCTAGCATTCAAAACGTACATATAAAGAGTCTTTCACTTTTAAATGGGTGGAACTCTCTGTCATTATTATTTCTAATAGCCAGGAGAGATTAAGAAATATGATCCAATTTACAAAACAAAACACTTGATCTATGCTGATGGTTTATAATCACGGCTGTGTATAGCTTGCTCTGTATGGGGAGGTGCTACTTCCTCTTTATTTTCATATGATGTAAACACGAAAAAAAAAATATATGTTGTGAAAACTGCAAAAATGCAAGCGACTGCGATTTTTTTTTTAAAGGTAGGTGGAATTTTTGCACCATTCCTTAGCTCGTAATTGCTTGAGAATTGCTGCATGCAGCACGATTGCGATTATATATAAATCCCAATGCTACAGTGACAAGGCTCACATAGGGATACATGAACACAGTTATTTGCTAATCGCCGGCTATCAGCAAAGCGCTGAAAAACCCTGAAAAGTGCTCCAGTGTAAACTAGCCCTAATCTATGGTTTATAGGTCAGTGTAGTTTTGCTATGCATTTCCTTAAACCACCCTGGCGTTCTATTGATTGCGCCAGAGTGGCTGCGCAGCACTATTTAAAAATATTTTTTTTTTGTTAAATCATGTAGCTAGCCTAGCGCTAGCTACATGATAGCCTCTGAGCAGCGGCATCCCCCCGCCCCTTCCGATCGCCTCCGGCGATCAGAGCAAACAGGAAATCCTGTTCAGAATGGGATTTTCTGTTTGGCTTCCCCCGTCGCCATGGCGACGATCGTGATGACGTCATCGTGACGTCCAAGGGAGTCCCGATCCACCCCTCAGCGCTGCCTGGCAGGCTGCGCAGGGGTCTCGGGGGGGCGGCCTGTTACGCGGCGGGTAGCGGCGGATCGGCGGCAAGCGGCGACGGTCGCGTCCAACACGCAGCTAGCAAAGTGCTAGCTGCGGGTTTAAAAAAAAAAAAATTGTGAAAATTGGCCCAGCAGGGCCTGAGAAATCCACCGCGGCGGTAATGGACGAGCTGAGCTCGTCATTACCGCCAAGGTGGTTAAAGGACAACTGTAGCGAGAAGTGTGTGGAGGGCGCCATATTTATAAATTTATATAATTTATATTTTAAACAATATCAGTTACCTGGCAGCCCTGCTGATCTATTTGGCTGCAGTAGTGTCTGAATAACACCAGAAACACGTATGTAGCTAATCTTGTCATATCTGACAATGATGTCAGAAACACCTCATCTTCATGCTTGTTCGGGGTCTATGGCTAACATTATTAAAGTGGACATGAACTCAGAACTCCTATCTACTCTAAAAGATACACAACAGCATAATAACCTTTAAACAACAACATTGATTAGTTACAGCTGATACAAATCCTAAAATAAATTTGTACAGTTTCTACTTCCTGATTCATGGAAGCAGACATATTGTTTACAACCTGTGCTTTCAAATGGGCTTATCTGCTTATCAGCTATAGGCAGTCATGTGACACAGGGAGGATCAAATTACAACTTGAGATTAGACACAAATGAGGGGGAATTCGACCACCTAAACTCTCTGAATACATACATGGTGCATTTCCCTCCTTTTTCCTTCTGTCCTTTGCAAGAGTTCGGGTCCACTTTAACCTCCTTAGCGGTAACCCCGTGCTGGACACGGGGTAAGCCGCCGCGGAGGATTTCTCAGGCCCTGCTGGGCTGATTTGCATATTTTTTTTTTTCAAACACGCAGCTAGCACTTTGCTACAACCATCATGGCGATCAACTGTCATAGGCTTCTGCCTATGAGAGCCGATCGCTCTCTAATGTCCCGGGGGGACAGCCGTGTTACACGGCTGTCCCCAGTACAGCGCTGCTGCTGATCGCAGCGATGTACTACCCTATTAGACGGCGTCTAAGTCTTCCGAGCGGCAATTGCCACTCGGAGGCTAAAGGCAGGGCTCCGCCCCCTGAGCAGGAGAAGTGCGCGTAGCGTGCGCGCGATCTCCTGCTAGCCCCATAGACGGCCGTGGAGTGGTCCTGGGGCTGCCGCCCGCACTGCTCACGCCAATTGGCGTGGAGCAGTCGGCAAGTAGTTAAATCACTACATAATCTGGGCCCTGGATACGTGAAAGAAATGTTGCAGCTGCGTAGCAATCCCTGCAATCTCAGATCCACACGTTCTAATAATCTAGTCATACCCAGAGTCCACTTGGGAACTTTTGGTCCCAGAGCCTTCTGTCATGCCTCTCCTACATTATGGAACTCCTTACCACAGCAGATTAGGAAAGCTCCATCTCTGGGCGTGTTTAAATCCAGACTGAAAACCCACCTGTTCAGTTTGGCATTTGCAGAAGCATAATTTTTGTGTTAATACTTCATCCTACTACCAATTACTGAATCTGAAAGAGCCTAAGCTCTTTGAGTCCTATAGGAGAAAAGCACTATAGAAATGTTATTGTTGTTATCTCTTAGCAAGCAATGTACTTGGAATCACCTTCAGGCAAGACAAGGAACAGCACGTTTTATGCTAGGTCTAGGGGACTTCAGAAGTCTAGGGGACTTCAGAAGTCTGCGGGAGCAGAGTTTTCTTGAAGACAGGCGGCTCCATACTCTGCATGCAGGCGTGCGCAGTGTGAAGCGGCCCAAGTGTGGAGCAACCCGAGTGCTCCAGAAGACTTCCGAAGCCTCACTTCGGCGGATGAGAGAGCTGTATTTGACCATATTGGTTGAATACTACTACGGGAGAGCCAGTGCTGGATCAGGGACCAACAGAGGAGTGAGTAGGCTCTATTGGACCCAGAGACTTCCCTCTCCTTGGGTAAGTATCTGGCTGTTTTTTTAATATATACCCAATGACTTTAAGGAGCTCAGGATACTTTATCAACAATTTGTCCAGCCTGGCTATGCAGCCCTAAGGTATACTGAAAGAGAACCCGAGGCGGGTATTTTAATCTTAACGTGAACCTTAAGCCAGAAAAAAAAATTAAAAAAAAAAATAAAAGAGTTTTACTCACCTGGGGCTTCTACCACCCCCCCTGCAGCAGTCCTGTGCCCTCCTAGTCACTCACAGGACTGCTGCAGGGGGCTGGTAGAAGCCCCAGGTGAGCATTACGAACGCATAGATATGCGGCAACGCATATTTTTCTACGCGTTGTGTCCCGCAATAGCGCTAATTACAGTCGGGAATGCGGAAAAAGCTATGCCCTGATGGGCCTGTTGGCAAAAACGAAACTAGCTGGCAGCGGGGGACCAGAGGATTAGTGAGTGGCTGCGAGGGCACAGGACTGCTGCAGGGGGCTGGTAGAAGCCCCAGGTGAGTAAAACTCTTTTTTTTCTGGCTTAAGTGTCTCTTTAAGAGAACGCAGGGGCATGTTCTGTACATGATCACATTGTCAGGAACCGGCCCGCGGCACGCCTGCGTATACGGTTCCCGACTGTGGGTTTGACCAGATCAAGCGGGGAACAGCCGTATTCAAGCTACAGACAAGGCTGGGACCCCTCAAACGCTCCTTACTGCCACCACTAGCAGTTGCTAGAAACGTCCACTCTGCGGTCGAGTGCTCATGCAATCCGCGTTTTCGTATTCGGGTCAGCTTGGCGCTTAGGCCGAATACAGGAACGCCATGCACGCACAATTGCAATCTTACACTGTAGTGAAGGAAAACCACTAACAGTCGTTCCGAACGATACTGTTAGCCACTCTGCCGTCGAGCTACTCGCACTGGCGTTTTCGTACGTTAGGTCAGCTGCGCGCTTTAGGCCAACGTATGACAAACGCCCCACACACAATGCAATCACAATCTTATACGGTAGGGTTGCTCAAATATACAATTAGGCATGGACTTATACACAGTTGCACTTCAGTCTCTTCTAGGCTATGAGTGTTAGTTTAGTACAGCAGAAGTCAAGCTTATTAAATAACAATTTAATATTCCAGGAAAAAAGTGGAACAATGCAGAAAATAATATATACAAAAGATTACAAAAAACAAAATAAACATTACAGAGTTAAAAACCAAAGTTACACACAAGGACAGTTGCGTAAAATAAACGGGGGGGGGGGGGGGGAATGTTACCAGCGTAGGTTAGAACGTTGTTTGACGGGAGAACGCCGTTTTTCGACCAGGAGTCGAGAGCATCCCTAGCTATGAGCTACCTCCAGGAGAAGATCCCTGTGACTGTCCTGGACCAACTTAAATAGTCCAAAGTGTCCCCTGGGGCATTTAATGTCCAGCCCCCAGGAACTAATGCAATCTCCTAGATGGTGACATCACAGAACGCTTGTCATCCTTCCTGTGATATGCGAACTTCAAAGGGTTCCTGTTTTAGCTTTTTGAAGGTTGCAGATTTCAACAGGTAAGATTGTATCCTAATAGACATCAAAAGGCTTCTCTACTCCAGGTGAAAACTTGATTTGGTTTGGCTTCCTCAACAGTCCAGACTCGGTCCTGATTTGTCTAGTGGGACAAGGGGGCTGTTTACATGAATACAAAGATCAAAGCAATGCAACACCTTTGCACGATGCCAGACAAAAGGGGATCGTTACCTAATTACCTGTATCCTTGATGGCCAGAGGAACTGTATGCTAATGTCCAAGCTTCCTGCTTCCAGAGGAATTTAATGCAAACATAGGTCTATTGACACATTAGCAAATCTTTAGACGTTCCTGCTCTCTTGTTCACAAATGTACTATATACAATTAGTAGCTTCCCCCAAAGCCAGACTTGCTTGTAGCAGGCATACACATCTGAAGTACACAGCAGACAGGAAAATGAAGAAATATGTTCCTGTATTATCCTTACATCATAAGCACCCCAGTATATCACCACACACATGCCTCTGTGACTCTGTATTGCCGCCTCTATACCCTACACCCAGAATACCCCACATTGATGTGCCACAGCTCCCAGCATGCCTGCCATTAGGAACTACAACTCCCAGCATGCCCCCATAGAGGCTCCACAGCTCTATGGGGGTATGCTAGGAGCTGTGGTGCCTCTATGGCGATATCCTGGCAGCTATGGTGCCTCAATGGCCCATGCTGGGAGCTGTAGTGCATCAGCATCTGATTAATGCCTGTTCAGTAAGCCAGCACCGATTCGGTAAGGAGTTCTTTGGGCAAGACTCCCTAACACTGCTACTGCCTACTGAGTGCGCTCTAGTGGCTACCTCGCAAGTGCTTTGAGTCCAACAGGAGAAAAGCGCTATACAAAAAAAAAGGAATTATTATTATTATTATTATTATTATGAGTGTTGTGATGCCTTTATAGGGGCATGCTGGGTTGCTTTGGTTCCTGTATGGGGGCATGCTAGGTGCTGTAGTGCCTCTATGGGGCATATGCTAGGTGCTGTTGTGCCAACCTGAATGCTGTGGTGCATCTAAAGGTGGCCACACACCATACAATTTTTTAAATATCTGTTCAATTTAAGAATTGCAATCAATTTTTCTGACTGATTGTAACATTTCAAAAATCTGACCAATGTACCACACACGTATGTTCAATTTTTTCCTCAATTATGATGAAAATGATTGTAAACTCAGAGAAAATTGCTAGAGTGTGTATATTAATAAATTAGCAATCCAACACACACCATACAATCTTTAGTAGAAAGATACAATCTTTAGTAGAAATTGAAGAGAAATATCTGGCATTCCGGATCGATTTAAATCGAAAAAAACGGGAAATCCGATCAGATTTTTCAGTCGAATGAAAAAAAAGCTTTCGATTTTTTCGAGAGATACAATAGTTTTGATCGAATTACTGTAAAATCGGATCATTTTATTGTATCGTGTGTGGCCACCTTAAGGGGAATGCTTAATTCTGTAGTGCCTCTGTGAGGCATGCTAGCTGTTGTAGCGACATGCTTTTATTGGAGCCCAAATTACTGACTGAGCACCGCTATAGCTGTAATACACATTACTGCCGGTAGTGGCACCGGCGGCGCTGAAACTTCCAGCGCCGCCGATTTTTGCCTGACTGGTTGTAAACGCACCCTTAGGCAATAACAGCTGTGCACATGTCCAACCCTTAACCACTTAAGGACCGAGGGCTTACACCCCCTTAGTGACCTGGCTATTTTTTTTTTCAATTTAGGCCACTGCAGCTTTAAGGCCTCGCTGAAGGGCCGCACAACTCAGCACACAAGTGATTCCCCCCCCCTTTTCTGCCCAGCTCTGATAGCTCCTGGAGTGTTTTTTATAAATATTTGTTGTTGTTTTTTTTTTTTTAATGAGCTTTTTTTTTGGCCAGCCTTCCCTTCCTCCCCCCCCCCCCCCCCCCCCACCAACCAATTACCGTGATAGGATGTCACAGGCATCATCCTATGACAGCCGATCGCTCCTGACCCTGCCAGGGGGACAGCTGTGTCACACGCCTGTAGAGTGTAAATAGATGGCGGTTTCACCATCTAACAGTTGGCGGCTTACTGTGCAGGTGCAAGCCGCGTACAACGTGGGTTTGATTGACAGCGGCGGTTCGTGCAGGCGCAGTGAGAACAACCTCGGGGTCGGCCTTCACACCGTGCACGGAGACCGGGACGGCGGCGCAGAGTGGAGCGGTCAGCGTGGGACAGGCAGCTGCAAAGGTCTGGAGAAAGCCCCAGGTGAGTAAAGCTCATTTTGCATAATTTCCCTGATAACTCCTTTAATGACAGTATGTTTATTTAGGCTGAAGTTCCCCTTTAATAATGAAGGAGGTCAGATGTGCATGCAGGATCACCAGCTCTACAGCACGCAGGGATGATCAGCTCAGTCACAAGTGCCCCTGTGTCATTTTCCTCAATAAGGAGTTTCTGCAATGAACCTACAAATGGCAAGATTATGTGACTGTTATTTCATGTCTGTAGGAACACTTACCTCTCTTATCAAGGTCTGAAGCAAGAGCGAATAATACTTTAGGCTGGTTTCACAGTGGGACGTTACAGGCGCACGTTAGAGCAGCCTGTAACGCAGCCCACCGCACAGTAATGAAAAATCAATGGGGCTGTTCACAGTGCGGACGTTGCGTTACATTGTAACGCTGCGTCACAAGGCAACGTACTGCATGCAGTACTTTGGACGCGGCTGAGCCGCGTTAGACTGCTTGCACATGCTCACTAATGTTGGGGAGGAGCGGAGAGCGGCCAGGCACATGGCTAATTAATATGCACTGCACGTTATGACGTGCAGTGTTTACTTCCTGGAGCAGCCGCTCTGTGCTGCGATTGGCCGGCGGGACCACGTGATGCCGCATGCGCACAAGAGTGCGCATCACGGCATCACTGACGCCAGAGTGAGCTGCACAACGCGGCTCACTGACGTCCAGATCTAGCACCACCAGGCGTTGAGTTAGGGGGACGTTATGCGACCTTAACGCCCCCTCTAACGCAACGTCCTGATGTGAAATTAGCCTTAAACTGAAAAACTTATTAACTATAATATTAACACCAAAACACTAAATTTGCTCTTCAATAACTGAATGAAATCCTCTGAACCTACATTCTGAGATAATTGCCATAATATGGTAAATGTATTGCATGTGAGAAGGTTAACTTGAATCCACACAGACAAATCCATTCTTAGTGACTGAGTCATGCTTTGACCGCCCAGTGGCTTCAGCACTGACTCACTCGGCTTGTCACGTAATTGTTCTTCCGGGAGAGAAGAGACATCCTGCAGCAGAACTGCTTATTTACATACCGTCACAAAGCAGACGCCCAGAACAATTAAAGTGCAACTCCTGCTAAAACTTCTTAAAGCAAACCAAAATCATCATACTTACCTCCCGTGTATTCTACTCATCAATCTCTCTCTCCTCTCCTGCGTCCTGTTTGTCTACTGTGATCGATAGAATTCTCTGTCCTTCATTTTAAAAATGGCAATGACCCTGCAACCCGTCAATGGCAATGATCCTGATCAGCACATTGTTAAACTGTGATAACGCCCAGTTGAGCCATAGGGAAACATGGACATTACCTTGCACATCAGTTTTCCTTTCAGCTATAACTGACAGCAACTGATATATCACTGACAACAACTGATATATTGCAGTTAATTTTTCCAACGTCTCTGTCGACCTCTCTGCCTGAAGTAACAATAAATGTTAACACTTCCATAACTTCAGTTCCCAAAGCCCGGTGCTTGGGGGTAATATTCGACTCATCTCTCTCTTTCACTTCATAACCACCTCCTGCCATCTCCAACTCAAAAAAATATCTCGCATCCGACCTTTTCTCACTCAAGACACAACTAAAATGTTAACCACCTGGGCGTTACAGACGAGCTCAGCTCGTCCAGTAACGCCGCGGTGGATTGCTCAGGCCCTGGTGGGCCGATTTGCATAATTTTTTTATATACACGCAGCTAGCACTTTGCTAGCTGCGTGTCTTACCTGCTCGCTACCGCTAGCCGCCGATCCGCCGCAAAAGCGCCCCCCCCCCCCCGCAGACCCCTTGCGCAGCCTGGCCAATCACCACTAGGCTGCGCTATGGGGTGGATCAGGACTCCCTGTGACGTCACGAGGTCGATGACGTCATTCCGTCCATCGCCATGGCGATGGGGGAAGCCCTGCAGAAAATCCCGTTCAGAACGGGATTTCCTGATAGGTATTCACGCTGGCGGCGATCGGAAGGGTGGGAGGGAGAGAGCTGGGAGGGGGGGAATCATGTAGCTAGCAATAGGCTAGCTACATGAAAAAAAAAAATTAGGTTAAAAAAAACCCTCCCTGTGCGCCACACAGATTTAAAACGCCAGGGAGGTTAATACATGCTTTTATAATATCTCCCCTCTGGACTACTGCAACATACTACTTTGTGGACTACCTTCTAACAGACTGGCCCCGCTCCAGTCGGTACTGAACTCAGCTGCTCGTCTCATTCATCTCTCTTCTCGATCTTCCTCTGCTGCCCCTCTCTGTCAAGCTCTTCACTGGCTGCCAATTAACCAAAGGATGCAGTTCAAACTCTTAAAGGGAAGGTTCAGGGAGGGTGGTTAAAAAATAAAAATCAATTACCACTTGCCTGGGGCTTCCTCCAGCCCGTGGCAGGCAGGAGGTGCCCTTGCCGCCGCTCCATAGGCTCCCGGTGGCCGACCCGACCTGGCCGGCTGCCAGGTCGGGCTCTTCTGCGCTCCAAGGCCCGGCACTTCTGCGTCCCACGCCGGCGCGCTGACGTCATCGGACGTCCTCCGGGCTGTACTGCGCAGGCGCAGTAGTTCTGTGCCTGCGCAGTACAGCCCGGCGGACGTCTGATGACGTCAGCGCGCCGGCGTGGGACGCAGAAGTGCCGGGCCTTGAAGCGCAGAAGAGCCCGACCTGGCAGCCGGCCTGGCCAGGTCGGGTCGGCCACCAGGAGCCTGCGGAGCGGCGGCGAGGGCACCTCCTGCCTGCCACGGGCTGGAGGAAGCCCCAGGTAAGTGGAAATTGATTTTTATTTTTTAGCCACCCTCCCTGAACCTTCCCTTTAACGCTAACCTACAAAGCTCTCCACAATCTCTCTCCCTGGTACATATCATCACTAATGCTAGGCATACACAGCACATTTTATGTGCCGGATTGAGCCAGCGGTTCGGTGCCGGCGCATCCCCGCTCGTCCACGCGTGCGCTTCCTTATCACCGCTCGATTCCCTGCCATTGTCCACCGGCAGGAATCGAGCGGGCGCGGGTCGAGCGGCATGATCGGGCCAGCTGAATATTATCAGCTGGCCGGGTCAGCTGGTCGATACACGGTACAGAAACGTACCATGTATCCCCAGCATAATGTCCAGATACCAACCCAATCGTAATCTCAGATCTGCGCATGATCTTCTGTTGTCCTCCTCTAGAATTACCTCCTCACATTCACGTTTACAAGATTTTGCACGTGCTTCACCCCTCCTCTGAGATGCCCTCCCACAACACATCCGTCACTCGCCAACCTTCGTTACCATTAAACGCTCTCTAAAAACTAATTTGTTCCGACAAGCATATGCGCTACCATAGGCCACTTCCCTTTGTCCTAAGGCCAAATTGCACTCCTACTAGGTATCCTAAAACACACTGCCTCTATAGATTTGTTGTATACTACCCCTTCTCTTGTTTCCTCCCATTCCCTTTAGATTGTAAGCTCGCAAGGGCAGGGCTCTCTCCCCCTTTTGTGTCTTGGAAATCATTATAGATGTTATTTATTATGTTACTTTTATCACTGTCATTACCAATTCTATATTTTGTATTCTGTATAATTTTTTTGTATTTTGTCACTAATTATGTATCTTGTATATTGGTGTACACTATTGTCTGTATTATTATGTACCCCATGTTCGTTTCTTACTTTGTACAGTGCCATGGAATATGTTGGCACATTATAAATCAATAATAATAATAATAACTCAAAGGGATCGTTGTTAGAAGACCGAGGTAAGTATGTAGTATTCATTTGCAGGTACATAATGTGTTTATTTTTAAAAAATGTTACTTGGTTCAGGTTCCCTTTAAATTTAGAGTGGGAAAAATGTAGCAACTCTGTCAAGTATTTATTACTGCATGTGTTCTTGCTTAAAGGATACCTAAAGTGACATGTGACATGGTGAGATAGACATGTGTATGTACAGTGCCTAGCACACAAATAACTATGCCTTGTTCCTTTTTTTCTTTCTCTGCCTGAAAGAGTTAAATATCAGGTATGTAAGTGGCTGACTCAGTTTGAGCATTGAATGATACAAAACCAACACAGCAGAAGTTGATCGATTTTTGATCTGATTTTTTCCTTGTTCAAGAGCAAATGCTGCAGGCATTGATCACTATTCCCCAATCAGCTTGTGAAGAGAACAAGCAACTGTTTGCATAATTGGGCTGCTATGAATAGCTAATGTCAACGCCATATTTAACCTTTTTTGTCATACTTAGGAGCATTGGCATAACAATATCCCCTGCAGGGGAGGGGGCCAGAGGAGCCATTCCTGTGCTTACATGCAGAGCAGCATCATACTTTACCTGGTTCTAGTGGCTGGACAGGTCCTTACTTCTCTGTTCTGTGTAGCTGCACGCCATACAGCCTATCGCCTGGCATCTCTCAATGCCTGTCACATGACATGCAGAGATGGGAGCCAGAAAAGTGATAGGCTGGACTGAAGAGGAGTGAGGAGGCCCTGTCCCTCCACTGGAAACAGGTAAAGTAAAACGCTCTGTAGCTGCTCTGCCCAGCAAACTATAACTATGCCCCCTGCTTTGGATTGTAAGTCTTCATGAATAGACAAGGTTTTATGCAATGCGTAGCTGTAACCTTTGCAATAAATGCACTGAAAGTATCCAGGTGCCTGTATCCTGTAGCTCCCTTCTGCCAGAAGTATGGGAGTTACTTCCCCTGCACAGAGCAGAACACCTGACCCCACCTACCTCTTCCCTCTGTTAACCACTTGCCGACCGCGCACTCATAACGCGCGTCGGCAAAGTGGTAGCTGCAGGACCAGCGACGCACATCTGCGTCGCCGGCTGCAGGCTAATTAATCAGGAAACAGCCGCTCGCTGCTTCCTGTCAATTCACGGCGGGGGGCTCCGTGAATAGCCTGCGGGCCGCCGATCGCGGCTCGCAGGCTAAATGTAAACACAAGCGGAAATAATCCGCTTTGTTTACATTTGTACAACGCTGCTAACAGCAGCAACGTTGTACCAGATCAGCGATCCCCGGCCAATCAGCGGCCGGGGATCGCTGTCACATGTGCAGCCTCCGATCTCCGGGACAGGGAGGGAGGAGAGGGAGAGGGGGAATGCTGCGGTGGAGGGGGCTTTGAGGTGCCCCCCCCCCCCGCCAGCCACACACAGGCAGGAGCGATCACACTCCCCCAGCACATCATCCCCAGGCTGGATTAAATCTGTGTGCGTTGCATAAGGCACACGTTATGTGTGTGAACTTCAAGGAGTCTGGACATGGACATTAAAGCATGCAAACAGCGAGTTAGACTGATGCGATCCATTACAACACAGAGGCCCATATGCAATTAACTTTTTCACCTCAGTTATCTCCAAGGAGATAATTTTCATATTTTCTGTAAACTAAATTTTCAGCATTTTACGATTGAAAAAGTACCCAAAAGCTGTTGAAAAAGTGCTATCAAATTTATTTTGAGTATTTTCTTGCTTGCTGGTGGCTTAAAAGGCATTTTATGACAAGTTCTTAAAATATCAACTAAGAGAAAACTCAGGAAAAAGGGTTGATAGCATATGGACCAGAGATGTGAACAGGCCCATAGAACTGCGGAGTGGTGCAGAGCGATCCGGGAATCTGCAGCATCCGTGTCCCGTCTCCTCCTATTCACTTCCGCATCAGGAAGGACGCGAATGGTGATGCGATGCCGTAATCACATCGCATCCCTTCTGCTAGTGGAAAAGGCCCCTTAATCTTTGGTGAGAGTGAAGTAGCCCTTTACAGGGAAATCAGACGTTTTTTATAAAACTGGCTGAAACATAGATTCTTTGCTGCAGAAGTCTTTTTATATTATTAAAAATATGTTTGTATTTCAATTTGCAGCCAGATAAGAATTTGCACAACTGACAGCTCAAATTGCAGTTCTTTGGCACCATGGTAACATTACAGATTAATTATAAGCTTCCACTTTACTGCATGACTAATTAGCTTCACGGAGCAGAAGCCATTGTTACTCATTTTAAAGCGGGATTGTCACCATAAAAGTCAAATTTCAACAGCATCTGGTCTGAATGTATTAAGTGATTAAGGGCCTGTACACACTGAAAAACGCAGGCAAAAACGCAAGCGCATGCGTTTTTAAAGTGCCTGTAGTTTTAAAAACGCATGCGCTTTTGCCTGTGTTTTTTGTGCGTTTGCGTTTTTCTTGTAATTGCTGATTGGCTAAAGAATCCTTTGTTTTTTTTCTAGTTTACATTTCAACAGGAATCAGGACATTGCAGAGTCTTCTGGGATACTGACTTCTGAAAAACGCAGGCAAAAACGCAAGCGCATGCGTTTTTAATGCGTTTTTCATGCGCTGCGCTTAAAAAAGCGCAGCAGGCACTGCGTTTGCGTTTTTTAAAAAACGCATCGCACCAGTGTGTACAAGTCATCACGATTTTCATTCTTTTTCAAAAGACCTTGCGTTTTTAAAAACGCAACGCAAGCGCAGCAGTGTGTACAGGCCCTAAGATGCTAATCCTGCATTCAAAACGTTCAAAAAAAATTCTGCTGTTATGGTTTGGAGTTATCACATACTGTAGGAGCACTGGCCCTTTAATAGTCAGTACCAAACATGCTGGGAGTTCTTTTTATCTATAATATATTTCTCCTCTTCCATTTATTTCCCTGCATAGCTGCCTATCTGAAACACGATCCCCTGCTCACTTGTGTTTGGGTGCTCCTTACTATAGAGCTGAACTGAATGAATTGCATCACAACAACATTTTTGATACAGAAATATCATGATTCTTGGTTTGTTGGTCCCTCTGCTGGTCTCTAAATTCATTACATTCTGGTGTAATCCGTCCCTGACCAAGCAAGAGGTTAGCTATGCATTTTGTGCACAGACGTTATTAGAAAGCAGAAAATGCAGCCTAATGAATTTAAATCCTTCAAGCATTTACTAGAGACATGCTGTAAAACAGAATGCCACTCCGTGTAGTAATGCATCACTCTAGAAATAGCAAGCAGGCAAAAGTTTACATGAGTAAGTGGGAGGACTAGCAGAGAGGGTGAAGTACATTCCCTGGGTGGAGATTCACTGAGAAAAGGGACTCACCCAGGAATTCATTACAGAGAAACCCAGCCACGTGTGTATGATGCAAAAGGGCGGGCTGAGAGATTTTTAATGGGATGATCACGATCTGGAATGGGTGTGCCTAATAACCCTACTAACACAGTATGTTCAGCCTGTGTTTACCACAACGCTAGTAGGAAAATTCCACTGCTGTTGTAAGTGTCATAACAATAGCTTCCTGCAGCATAAGTATTTTTGAAATGTAGTACTATTAAAACCCAGAGGCAGTCATAGGCCCATGCAGGCTATGCAGCTGCACAGGGGCCCCATGTCAGCTAGGGCCCATGCAGCTGCACCACACAGGTAGGGTCAATTTCCGCATCGGAGCTCAGAGGTCTATAGCTACGCCATTGCTATCTGGTGTCATTTATATTTATACTGTATATTGAAACTTAATATGAGTAAGGTGGAACTTAGGAATGCTCAGACAGCTCATGGTGACCCAAAACCACTAGGAAAGTATAAAGGGCTAAAAGATGCCAAAAAGCTCTCTATTAAAAAAGAATGTTAAATGTAGTTTTTACCTCCTCAAAACAGAAGGTATTTGTGATAATTCAGCTGTAAAGGACACCCGAGGCAAAAATAAACAAATAAAATAAGCAATTGTATCTATCTTCAATCTCCTAAAAATGACTTAAGAAATTGCAGTTTTATTTTATGTTTAAATCTACTATTTAAGTTTTATCTGTTTTATTGTTTTTGCTCAATGACACATTCATTGAAGTATGCCAGAGCTAAAATCTATGAACTGCTGACCCTTTTTATCTCTTTCCTGCTCTCAGAAGCCATTTACTGCTAGGAAAGTGTTTAAAAGTTGGCATTTCTTATCAGTGAGGGTCACACTGTAGTCACTTCCTGTCTGAGTCAGCACTAAGTCAGCCACTTGCATACCTGATATTTAACTCTTTCAGGCAGAGAAAAAAAAAAAAAAAAAAAAGAACACAGCATAGTTATTTGTGTGCTAGGTACTGTACATACCCATGTCTATCTCATTATGTCATGTCGTGCGCCTGTGTAGCTGGATTTAGATTTGATTGTAAGAAATAGGCGTGATTGGCATTGGAGGCTCAATTGCAATCTTTTGGATTATATAGAAGTTAAAAGATAAAAAAAAACAAAAAAAAAAACACAACATTGGTGGAGTATTTCAAGGACAATGAATTGGATGGTATGGACAAGGGCATAGTATGGTCAGCCCATAAGGCAGTGGTAATGGGGATCTTTATTTCCTTGGGAGCCAAAAAAAAAAAAGAAAAAGTATAATGGTAAAATTACAGAATAATTATCGGAAATAGGAAAATTGGAATTAGAACATAAGGGTTCATTAGATCAGAAGGCACTAGATAGTTTGGATAGGGCAAGGATCAAATTGTCAGAATTATAAGAGTAGACTGAGGGAAAAAAATTGAATTTATTCTGCCAAATGGTTTGAACATGCAAATAAAAGTGGGAGGTGGTTGGCAAGGGCAGAGGAAAAGTGCGTATATTCCTAAGATTAAGGATGATTGGGAGGGGGGGGGGGGAGGGGTGTCGAGCAGCAGGCACACAAAATAGCGAATGATTTTAGGGCGTATTATTCTTCACCGTATGGCCTTCCTAAAAATGGATCTAGGGATTTTGATAAAGGGATGTGGAAATATCTAGAGGAATCTGGGATGGTGAAAATATCTCAGGAAAACAGAGATATAATGGAAAAAGCGATTAGTGAGGAGGAGGTGTTGGCTATGATAAAAGCCATGAAGGTGGGTAAGTCACCTGGGTCCTGATGGTTTTATAAAACTATGCTTTTCCAATTTCAGTGATGTCATAGTGCCACCTATGTGTAGATTTTTCAATTCCCTTAAAGGGAAGGTTCAGGGAAACCTGTAAAAAAATAAAAATCCCTATCCACTTACCTGGGGCTTCCTCCAGCCCGTGGCAGGCAGGAGGTGCCCTCGCCGCCGCTCCAGAGGCTTCCGGTCGTCTTCGGTGGCCGACCCAACCTGGCCAGGCCGGCTGCCAGGTCGGGCTCTTCTGCGCTCCAAGGACGGGCTCTTCTGCGTCCCACGCGCGCGCGCTGACGTCATCGGACGTCCTCCGGGCTGTACTGCGCATGCGCAGAACTACTGAAGACGACCGGAAGCCTCTGGAGCGGCGGCGAGGGCACCCCCTGCCTGCCACGGGCTGGAGCAAGCCCCAGGTAAGTGGATAGGGATTTTTATTTTTTTACAGGTTTCCCTGAACCTTCCCTTTAAGGAGGGTAGAGTAAAGCCCAAAGATGTGTTAAAGGCCCATATAACAATTATCCACAAGAGTGAAAAAGATCCGGCTTTATGTCAAAGTTAGAGGACTATATCATTATTGAATTTGGATATAAAGATTTTTGCAAAAATTTTACTTGAGAGAATTAAGCCATGGTTAGGATTAGTAGTTAAAGGAGATCAGGTGGGTTTTGTGCCAGGGAGAGATAATGTGGCAAGGGCGATGGCATTATTTAAGTGGTCTTCGGTGAAGGAGGTTCCTATGATGGTATTGTCAATGGATGCGGAGAAGAAGTCATTCGACAGGGTAAATTGGGATTTTATTATGGCCACTCTGAAATTTGTGGGATTGGGAGAGAGTTTGTTAAAATGGGTAGGTGCCCTTTATTCTAATCCAACTGCGAGAGTTAGAGCGAATGGTGCCCTGTTGGATGCCTTCTTCTTGTCGAATGGAACGAGACAGGGTTGCCCCTTGTCGCTGATTATTTTTATTTTGACCTTGGAAGTTTTTTTGTGCACTGTTAGGAGGTCTGGGAATATTCATGGGGTTAGAGTTGGGGGTGAGGAGCTTAAGTTATTGGCGTTTGCGGATGATATTCTATTTTACATTTCGGAGCCTCTGGTGTCTTTGCCAAATTTGGTCAAGGAAATTGAGAGATATGGTAATTTTTCAAATTTTAAGATTAATATGAATAAATCTGAAGCACTGAGTGTGTCACTGACACCAGGGTTTTTGAATTTGGTAGAAAGTAACTTTTTATTTCCTTTTAGAAAAGAGGCAATTAAATATTTAGGAATAATGTTACCTAGTGATTTAACAAAGTTATATTCCCGGAATTAACTTCCATTATTAGATTTTATTAAAAAAGACTTGGAGGGATGGAGTGGAGAGGGTTTTTCATGGTTTGGGTGTATAGATATTGTTAAAATGAATATTTTGCCTAGGTTGGTGTTTTGTATGTCCATGATTCCAATTGGTGTGCCTGCAGCTTTTTTCAGATCCCTTAAATCAATTCTTATTAGGTTTGTTTGGCAGAAGAAGCCTTCAAGATTAGCTTATGAGATTTTGGTACGTCCTAAAGAAAAAGGGGGATTGGGGCTTCCGGATTTGAAGCTTTATTATAAAGCATGTGTATTGGTAAGACTTTTTGATTGGACGTATGGAGGTGGAGTTAAGAGGTGGGTAGATATTGAAAAGGAGTTGGTGGGATTGGATTTGGCAAACTTTTTTTGGTTTCCCGGAAAATGTAGAGATTTACCAAGATGGACACCCTCGTGGGTAAAAAAATGTTTTTAAGGTTTGGGATGTAATTAATAAAGGGGGGTGGTCTGAGGGAATTTCCTTGATGACTCCTTGGGGGGGGATTGTCACAGGAGCCCTAATGGTCAGACCGCAATTTGCCTTCCAATCGGTTTCAGCACACCAATCATGCAAGCTGTGGTCGCGATCAGTGGGCAGAAACCGACAGAATTTGGGCAGCGGCCCGACTAGAAGGGAGCCTGTGAGGTACGGTAATTACAACTTACACACTATTTCAGGGTATCTGCCACCACCACTGGTATGGGGCAGTGGACCCGACTGACTGGTCCTGCAAATAAAAATGGTTAAACACACCCTATTCTGTCTGGCTAGTAACAACAGTAGCGTCTCTTCAGAAGTCTGAGTTCAGTTTCTGTGTATGCTGAATAATAGGGTAGCGGAACAGTGAATGACTTTGATAAAGTCTTTATTCACTGGCAATATAAATAATGAATATATACAGACAATTATTAAAATCAACAATTATTGAAACATTAATAGCCAGTATGAAAAATAAAAGAAAGGGAGAAAAAATACTTAGGGTTTGTGGAAATATGTCCGTTCTGGGAAAATCATAAAGTTCCTGGTTTCCTTGCGGGGTAAATATGAGCACATGGAAAATGTCCTTTGTTTCAGTCCAGGAAAATGGCCGCCAGCCGCATGGTCCTCTGGCTGGCTCAATAAGGTGGTGGTACACAGGGGAGGACTGACTTGCCCGGGCAGCTCATTTACTTTTAATTGAGCTGTGTTCAGAGGCGGGCTTCCAGACTCGGCCCCCGGGCCGGATTATGTTAATCACATCTGGGCAGGGGCTTTCACCAGCCCCATAACACTGACATTTTCTCTAGGCCGACCTAAGCGGCCGGCACGCAAATAATAATTACATATTATCGATCCCCAGAACCTACCGATTAATATGATACCTTGGATGCAGGTGTTAGGGCGTATGGTTACCGAGGGGCCCATAACTCCCTAACCGATCGAGGTATGATTATGATTTGTATACCGAGACGTTGGTCCAATTTCAACGGATCCGAATACACTCCTCCCACCTCTGGGTGATACTCTGTTTTCCTTTAATAAGCAGAAATCATAATTCACATGCTTCATCATTTTAACCCCTGGAGACAGTTTGGCTGGCTCCTGGGGCAGCTTCCTCTAGCTGAACAAACTTTTGATGCCTTTGGCTAATTAACATCTATGTGAGATCAGCTAGGTGTCACCTGGTTCCCAGAACAGAAAAGGAAATGAATGCCTCTATGTTATTCTGCCTTCCCCAGGGAATATGTCTAAGCTAATTAACAAATCAAAAGACATCCTGCACCTAAATTAGGGGCAGAGGAGAAAAACTTGTATTTTAAAAAAAACAGGAATGTCAGTTCTGCTTGCTGCAATGACTGGCAGATGTGACCAAGAAATCGGAGAAATCGACGGCGAATCTTCCAGATTCGCCTACTTTCCTCCCGGCTGTTCCGTGGCAGCTGGGAGAAAGAGAAACTCCAGGTTGCTACAGGTAGCCCCTACACAACCAATCCAGATTCTATTGATCTGAATCGCAATCGATGCAGGGAATCGATTGCGATCTCATTTTCTTCACGGGTGGTTCTAGGACGCGTCTGCAGCCCTGCAACCGTCCGTGACAGGGATTCTCCTTTTTTCTGCCAGGGAAAGAAAGAGGGTTTTTTGGATCATGGGGTGAGAGGGGGGGGATGTAATCATAAGAGATATTGTGAATAATGGAGAAATTAAAACTTTAGTCCGGCTGGGTGAAGAATATGGTCAATTTCCTTTAGATTTTTGGAGATATACTCAATTAAAAAAAATTTTGGCGGAGAAGGGGAGAAATCTTTCCATTTGTAATGAATTATCAGAATTTTAGGATTTGTGAAGGAGGCTCCTCCCATACATCTGATATCATTTTTGTATAAAGAGTTGAATAAATTAAGGGAGGGAGAATTTCCTAAGTATTTAAGTAGATGGGAGGAGGACACTGGCATCTCTTTAGATAATGGGTTGAAAAGGAAAATGTGTATTTTGGCTCATGCTACATCAGTTAGTTCTAGAATTAAGGAAATTTATTTTAAATTATTGACTACAATGTTCCAGGGGGTGAGTGATAGATGCTGGAGGGGGTGTGGAGCTAAGGGGTCTTCATTGCATTTCGTATGGGACTGCCCAGTATTATCGGGTTTTTGGAAGGGTGTGTTGGATTGTATTAAGAAACTATGGGAAGATTGTGGAGATTGGGACCCAGTAAAGGTATTGTTGCACGGAACATCTATGTCTATTGGTAAATATAAGAGATCTTGGCCCACATGCAATTCATTTTTTCACCAGAGTTATCTCCTAGGAGATAAATTTTCATCTTCTCTTTAAAGTACATTTTCAGCATTTTGCAATTTAAAAAGTACTCAAAAGTTGGTGAAAAAGTACTATCAAATTTATTTTGAGTATTTTTTTTTTGCTTGCTGTTGGTTTAAAGGGCATTTTATGACAAGTTGTGAAAATTTCACCTAGGAGAAAACTTAGGTGAAATAGTGAATTGCATATGGCCCCTTGTGTTCCTCAGCTCCTGATTGCGGCTAAAAGTTTAATCCCAGTTAAGTGGAGATGCAAGGGTTCTCCAACCCTTAAAGAATGGGTCGAGAGGGTTAATATGGTGAAGAGTATGGAGAATCAGATTGCTTTGCAGCAGGACAGATTGGGAAGCATTTAATGTTAAATGGGGAAAATGGAATGAATTTCAAGATACTAAGGAATATGGAGATATGGTGGAGATGTAGGGGAAGGGGCTTTCTGTAATTTGAAAAAGAAAGAAGTGTTTATAATTTTTTGTAGTACTTTAGAGGGTAATGGAGGGAGGGGATCTTTAAGAGAGAATTCTTATAATGTGGAATTTTTGTGAGATACGGATTTGAGGATGGGGGAGTGTAAAGAGTGGTTTTTCTTTATGAGTTTTTGTTTGTGTATTTGTAAAACTGAAAATTGAGGAAGAGAATATGATGATATGTTGTACTGGAATTGATATAAGAGTTAAAAATATTTTTACTTCTTCAATAAATTATACATATTAAAAAAAAATATGTCACGTTACCTCGGGTATCCTGTAAGTGAGCACATGTGGTTTCCCATATTGCATCATTCCCGTATAAGATAACTGTCAAGTTGGAATTTGTTATCTTTCCACTACCTGTAGTCAAAATAGATGTAGAAACTACTTCTCTAGCCCCCTCTCTTTTTAATGTCCACATTCAAATGATAATATTTGACACTAAGGCTATCATTCATAAAGCATTCCTGCATGCGGTAATGCTGAAAACAGCTGACTTTACCGACCACTTAGCAAAGTGTGAATTCATAAAAGCGGTTTCCGCATGAAAAGCTGACATTCCTGAGCAGTGCGGGAACTTACTGCCTTGTGCGGTGATTATGTAAACACGTCACTAAAAGTCAATTCATAAAGATTAGAGCAGGCGGTATTGGGTCAATACCGCTTGCTTTGAAGAGGCGATAAGCATGCGAATTACAGTAGATAACAGCAACAGACATCCCAGGCAGCAGCAGCGAGAGCAGAACAAAAAAAGACTTTCCAGAATACCCAGGCTATGTTATTTAACCTCTTGAGTACCTGTTTTTAGATAGATTTCACATCAGAAAGCCTGCATGTGTAACATTTCTTGAAGTTCTTCTAAGCTGTGGCAATTAAATAGATTGTTTAGAAAAACTAATAGTTAGATTCAGCGCGGATTCAGGGCAAACAGAGGCAGTTTAAAAAAAATGCACATCTAAAGGGAAGCTGTGGTTGCCTCTTTTATTGTAACGCTGTCTCTGCACAGGGAAATTTAACAACTCAGCCGGCTTCTGTGTTAACGCAAGCCTTAGTTCGGGAAAATACCGAACTTCTATCGCAACTGTAAACATTTTTATGAATTAGCACACAGAAGTCTAAAATACCGAATGCGGTATTTTCCCACCCAGATTTTTCTTACCGAACACACTTTTATGAATGATAGCCTAAGCATCTATTTAAGCCTCACATTATTTTGTAAAATACCTCCATCTCAAAAACATATCCCAGATACACTCCTTCCTCACATGAGGCAATTAAAATTCTTGTGTATGCCCTAATCATATCCTCCCTCAACTACTGAATCTTTGTACCCTGTAGTGTGGCCTATCAGAAAACAGACTGGCGCTTCTCCAGTCCCTACTGAACTCTTTGACTTGTCTCATTCACCTCTCCTCCAGCTCCTCTGATGCTGACCCTTTTTGCCAGTCTCTCCACTGGCTGCAACCTACCCAGAGGATCCACTTTAATCTCCTAACCCTCCTTTACAAAGGTCTCCAAACATTTCCTCAACAGTCTGTAGATACCATCCTACCCACTACCTCCTCACATGAAAACCTTGTGTCCTCCAGTTGTATCATCTCTTACTCTTGTATTTAGGACTTCTCATGAGTTTTATACCTCCTTTAGAACTCTCTTCCACATGTTCGCCATGCTCAGCGCCTTGAAACCTTAAGGCAGGGAGCACACTTGTCTTTTTTCAATGCTATGCGATGGAGTAACTGTTAAGGTTAATAATTCACTTTCTTTGAAGTTGGAAAAGTGGACTGCAGCCATAATTCTCTCTGATAACTCCAAGTTTAAACTTGTGCTTTGCTGTTAAAATGCTGCTGATAGCAGGGAACTGATAAGACATTCACCCCCAAAATCATCATTACTCTGTACGGGAGCTCAATAAACATAAAAGCGGCAATAAATGACAGTAAGGCAGTTCATTTTTAAACTTAGATATTTAAAGTAAACCAAAGCTGAAGAAATAAGAAGAATTGATACTTACCGCCTGCTTCCTCCAGCAACATAAACACATGCGAGTCCCTTGCCGCCCACCCGCAGTCTGCAATTCAGCTGCGATCAGCCCTGGTAACTGGCTCAGTCGGGTCCAATCTGGGTCATCTGCGCATGCGTAGTAGACCCAGACTGATGCGACTGAGGCGGTTACCAGGGCTGATCGCAGCTGAAAGGCAGACCGCGGGAGAACTGTGTGGGACACAGACATGTTTATGCTGCTGGAGAAAGCAGCGGGTAAGTATCGATTCTTTTTATCTCTTAAATCCTAAGTCAAATTATGGGACTTAAGGAAAATCCTATTTAATATTTTTCTATACTGTACAGTTATTTATCTTATCAGTTTATTTTTAGTTTCTGTTAACTTTAAAGCCACAAAATCAAATTCCATTTACCCACTGCTCTGTGTTTAATATGCATCTTGCAACCTTACCCTGAATTTCAAGCACTCCATTCAGAAATGTTTCTGCTGTAATCAATCTTATCTCAGTCAGCCTGGCTCTATTTTTGCCATTGCCAACTAGAAGGAAGCTTGTCATCATCCCTCCTACATTCCTGATCCTCACTGTTCAGCTGAGGGGAGTTCGGGGCTGAGGGATTGGCTTAGGGCAGAAAAAAAATATAAGGGAGGAAATGACATCAGGATTGGCTTCAGTTACAGGGAATCAAGATGGCAAATGACAGGAACCGAATTCTCTTAAGTTACTATGTAAAATCCATCGAAATAAAAAACGTGGACAGTACGATATGTAAGTAGAACAAGTAGTTATCTACTTATGAATGTGTTTTTTTCCCCATGGAAGAGTATTGGTGTTTCTGCTGCCTCAAGGCATAAGATCTTTCCATTTCTATACCTCAGTTTCCCTTTTTTCATATTATAATGTGAAGTCCATATCTAATAAAATCATATCTAACCACTGTCCAATGTTCAAACTGCGCAATCTCAGAAAAGTTCAGATAAATGAATGTCTAGGAAAGTCCTAGATCCTCTCCAGTGCTCCATGATCCCTTCTTCAATTTCCTCTTTTCACAAAGCTCTTTTAATAATGTAAAGGGACAGTGCGTACATACGCTAGTTTGTTCTCGGCAGAGCCAACTACAGTAGTCAGGGCTACCTCTGCCCAGAATCTAGCTTTGGCAAGAGAACTGGCCTGCTGGATTAATTTATCCAAGCGCTTGCTAAGGCTTTCGTCTTTTCTTACACGTCCCTCTCCATCATGCTCCATGCTGTTGCCCCTCCATCCCCATCCATAGCAACAGAAGGCGTCCCTAGCCTGCATGCTAGCGACACATCTGTACAGACGTCAACCCCAAAAGGTAGCCCGGGGATTGATTCCCAAACCCTATGGGTGACAGTCCTCATGCATGTGTACTTGGCTTTACTGCTGCAGAGGAGTAAAGAGAATGGTTTGGAGAAAAGCTACATTCAGTGGTGATCTGAGAGAAGCACTGCTGTGAGCTGCTACATTCAGGAGCTGCAGAAATAGGAATCAGGTCAGAAAAGAAGAAGCTGAATCTTCAGGATATTAACCACTTGCCGACCGCGCACTCATACCGCGCGTCGGCAAAGTGGCAGCTGCAGGACCAGCGACGCAGTCCTGCGTCGCCGGCTGCAGGCTAATTAATCAGGAAACAGCCGCTCGCGCGAGCGGCTGTTTCCTGTCATTTCACGGCGGGGGGGGGCTCCGTGATTAGCCTGCGGGCCGCCGATCGCGGCTCGCAGACTAAATGTAAGCACAAGCGGAAATAATCCGCTTTGTTTACATTTTTACAACGCTGCTACAGTAGCAGCGTTGTAGTAGATCAGCGATCCCCGGCCAATCAGCGGCCGGGGATCGCTGTCACATGACAGGCAGGAGCCTGTTAGAGGCTGCACAGGACAGATCCGTTCCTGTGCAGCCTCCGATCTCTCGGGGAAGGGAGGGAGGAAGAATCCTGCGGTGGAGGGGGCTTTGAGGTGCCCCCCCCCCCCCCTCGCCACCCAAAGCATGCAGGAGTGATCAGTCCCCCCCAGCACATCATCCCCCTAGTGGGGAAAAAAGGGGGGCGGTCTGGTCGCTCTGCTTGTCATTTGATCTGTGCTGGGGGCTGTAGAGCCCACCCAGCACAGGTCTGAAAATTAAGGGGGGGGGGGGGGTAAAGGCTCGGTCCTCAAGTGGTTAATGAACACAATGTCCAATAATAATAGGCATTTCAGCTTGACCACACTGAAAGGAACACTGTCCCATTTATGTGACTGCAGATGCACTTTAGAACAACTGAACAGCTCCATTGTGTCAGTGTACAGCAAACGTTCAGGGGAGGAGATCTTCCTGTCCGCTGCCGCCAGGACATGTTTTACTGGAAGGTCACTGATATTTATCAGTTGGCGTCATTCAGGCTCTATAGTGTGTTAGCTGAAACACAATTATAGAGACCAGACATGGATGAATTGAGAAGAATAATGCGGCTGCACATTGATCACTGTCTTTGCATCAATTTTTATTTTGCAATGGAAATGAAATTGTGAAAATTATAATTGTGTTTACAAATATCGTCATATAAGCAGATAAGCACCAGCCAATTAGCCTCTGATTTATGTATGATCGGGTTTGCTATTAAATATATTACCTTTAAAAGGACAACTGTAGTGAGAGTTATATGGAGGCTGCCATATTTATTTCCTTTTAAGCAAAACCAGTTGCCTGGCAGCCCTGCTGGTATACCTGACTGCAGTAGTGTTTGAATCACACCGGAAACAAGCATGCAGCTAATCTTGTTAGATCTGACAATATTGTCAGAAACACCTGATCTGCTGCATGCTTGTTCAGGGTCTATGGCTAAAAGTATTAGAGGCAGAGTATCAGCAGGATAGCCAGGCAACTGGTGTTGCTTAAAATGAAATAAATATGGCAGCCTCCATATACTTCTCACTACAGTTGTCCTTTAAAAGAGGGTTGCATCAGAATCCTATTGAGGCTTCCCTCAGTCAGCAGCAGCCCCCCCAATGCTGAGCGGGGCTCTTCGTTGCTGAGCGAGGCCCCTCTCCACATTGGGGCTGTGCAGCTCTTCTCCTTGCAGTCATGGCCGCGCAAGAGATGGGCGAGCACGGCCGTGCATGGGCAGTAGGACGGAGCCCGCGGCTCCATGCTACTGCGCATGCGGGCTCAAGCGTCTACAGTGCAGCCAAGAATGCGGAAGAAGTGCCGTTCAGTAATGAGGAAAAGCAGGCAAGTATCCACTTCTGTACCAGAGCTTCAGTTCAGGTACACTTTAAAGCAAACCTGTGAAATTACAGGGAAGCCTGTGGATTCTTCACTTCCTCCTCGACGTTCCAGCACTATGCACCCCCGAAGCTTGCAACTGTGCCCCCGTACAAAAAAAACGGACATGGCAGCACTACGCACAGAGGCGCCATTCGGGTTCACACTGTGCTAGTGTTGCATCTACGCGGTGCAGCTGGGCTCTGTTGACAAGCCCTTGTCGACTGACTTTGGGGGGCTCATAGCTGGAACAGCGAGGAGGAGGGGAAGCCTTCCCTATACCTGGGTAAGTACCCATTTGAGAGCTTGCTACAGGTACACTTTAGGTAGGGATGCTTATTCGGATTCGTAAATTGGCATATAATTGGCGGTAATTTTAGCCCAATCACAGAACTCGGAAGCATTGGACCAATCAGAGAATACAGTCAACTCGGAAGTATCTGGCCAATCAGTGAATGCAAAAAATAACCCAACCCCCCCCCCCCCCCCCCCAAAAAAAAAAAGACTACTTGGAAATCGGAAAAACAGAAATTGGAAGATCGGTGAAATCGGTATTGACAGAAGTCGGTATTTCTGACTATCCCTGACTTTAAAGCAGTAGGATCAGCCATACTATGTCAGGGAAAAAAAAACATATATAAGTAGATAAATACTGATCTACTTACATAACATGTATTATACTGTCCACGTTTTGATTTCAGTGAATGTTATATAGTAAATTACGAGAATTCTGTTCCTGGTGGGGGCCATGTCTTTTGCCCACAGTTAAGGCTAACTCGTGATGTCATTTCTGCCCTTTACTTTTTTCTTGTCTCCTCCAATCGCTGAGTTGCCTCAGCCTTGCTTGTAAACACAAGTGAGTAGGGTATTAGGTTTCATATAAGAAGCTAACTGGGAAATAAAGGGAAGAGGAGGAATAGATTATAGATAAAAAGAATCCCCAGCATGCAATTCTTTGGCACGACTACTAAAGGGCCAGTGTTCCTTAGGTATGTGATAACTCCAAATCATAACAGCAGAAAAAGTTTGAACGTTTTGAATGCAGGATTAGCATATTTATCACTTAATACACTCAGACCAGTTGCTGTTGAAATTTGATTTTTATGGTGACGATACCGCTTTAAGTCTAAAACAGTGATAATGGTAAAATACAAATTGCAGCTTGGCAAATATAGCACCAAGGATTCTCATTGTTCTGGATCAACATCATCAAGAAACTGAAATATGCATTAGGAACTTAGGGCTTGATTCATTAAGCTGCACTGTTAAGCAGCACACCTTAATGTGAAGGAGCGGCCGCTAATGCATGTCTTAGATAACAGCGCTCACTGCTATATAAGGAGTGTTCCTTCCTTAGATAGGAGCGTGCTTTCCTTGGGGGGGGGGTGCATTACTTAGATAGGAGCATGCCTTCCTATACATAGTTACTATGTATAGGAAGGCACGCGCCTATGGAAGGTACGCTCCTATCTAAGTAGGGCACACTCCTCTCTAAGGAAGGCAGGATCCTTACATAGCAGTGAGCGCTGTTATGTAAGGCATGCATTAACGGCCGCTCCTTCACATTAAGGTGCGCTGCGACAATCTTCTTGTCGTTTCCAAAATCAAACCGAACTGCGGAACGATCAGACTTCTTATCAGTTGCTTTGTGGTCATCTTGTTCCTCGTTTGGTCATGCGTACGTCTACACGTACGTTTTGTCGTGCAACTTTTTCAAATCGCTTGTAAAATCGCTAGATACAGAATACCGCTCTTGAGCGTGTGTATGGGGCTTAAGCAGGGCCGGTTTAAGCAACAATGGGGCCCCAGGGCAAAATAAACCTGGGGGGCCCTCCAACAGATACCCCAGAACAAAAATTAAGGGATCTTTTTTGCAGCTGGTGTAGTCAGGGTGTGGAGCCCCAATCAGTCGGAGCTCCACATTCTGGCTACCCCAGCCTGCATGGGGACAAGGTGTTAAAAAGTATCAGGAGGTGGAACCCCCGCATAATTAAAAAAAAAAAAAAAAAAAAAAAAAAATTACCACACTCTAAACATAAAAAAAAAAAAATTGGGAAAATAGGAAAAAATGCCAGGGATCTTCATACAGCCATATTGCAGCTGTATAGCGATCCCTGGCCAAAGCGCTGCGGCTGCGTATGGACCCCCTGGAAACCCCATCAGGAAATGTATTGCTCTTTCTTTTGATGCATGTAAAATAACACTGTTAGGTTTGCTACTAAAAGTGACATTTACCGCATTTAAAAGTATACTTTTTTCCTTTAAAACTTTAAAATCGATTTTCTCAAAAACTATAAAGGTCTTTTTAAAAAATTGTTTTTTCCTCTTGTAGACACTGGGGCAATTGCCACCTTTGCCTCTATGGTAGCGCCGGCCCTGGGCTTAAGGTCGGTTTTTCTTCATCTTGGATTCCGGGGAGTTCTGCCTCCTGTACTGTATAGTAACCAGGGCTGTGGAGTCAGAGTCGATGATTTCATAAACTAAGGAGTCGGAGTCGAGGAGTCGGAGTCATTTTGGGTACCCGGAGTCGTGGTTTCATAGACTGAGGAGTCGGAGTTGTAAGATTTTGTACCGACTCCACAGCCCTGATAGTAACATTCCTCTTTTTGCATTCACAAAAAGTATGCACATTTTTTTTTTCTCATTGTTAAGCTTGGAGGTGTAATCTCCACAGTCAGCATACAACACATAAGCTGACGTAAAGGAGGTACACACACCAGCACAAGGGATCAGGATATCCCCAGTTTAGTGGAGGAGAGGACTGACTCCAATAGGAGATTGTGGTGCACAGAGCCGGTGCAGATCCGAACAGCCACAAACAACACTTTCGTAATAACGTCTCAGCGCAAAGTAGCGCTGAGCGCATAAACCAGGACTGAGGAGATCAGAACAAGTAGACAGAATGAACGCTTGCTAGCTAGCGGCTACTTAGCGACAGCAAGCGTCCAAAACCAGACAGACTGGAATGAGGCAGCCAATGCGTAGCGGCGATGGCGTGCCTCACAAAGACAGGACAGGATAGTCAGAAAATAGCAGGATCAAGATAGATGAACGTAACACAGATAAATATACAATAAGTATGATTTCCTAGCGTATTACAATTACAGCTATCAATGAAACTATTCGTAACGTCTGACTAACATATGTATATATCGGCAATGAACCGATATATGACATAAGCAGGAACTCTGACTAAGACTGGAGTAATACAGGGAACAGGACTCAGAAGGATTCGCTATCTCTTCGCAGAGATGAACGCAATCCACAAACAGGACCAGGAACAGGATAACTAGCTCAGCGTGCTGGAACGCTGACTAACGGAACACAGGATATAAACAGTTCGTGTACGTATATATCAGCGACACTGATGTATCAACGTAACACGAATTCAAGGAAAATAACAAAATGCGCAAGTATGCGTATATATTGGCGATGAACCAATATATGACACAAGACAAGCAAGTAACAACTTCTAGAACAAGAGCAGAACTAGGAGGACTCTCTGACCCCTTCGCAGGAGTCAGCGCAGTCCACACGGACCAGGAACGAGGTGGGGCACGAGCAGAGTAACAGATAGAATCTGAGACTATGGTAGCCCATGAGACATTGCAGGAAGCAGTTCTTTAAGGTTCGTATACACGTCCGATAAAGATCGTTCGTTACGAACGATTCGTGACGTTTACACGATATTCAAATTAGACTGAAAAGATCGTTCGTAATGAACGATTGTGTACACACGTGAACGATATAAGTATAAAGTACTGAACGACGAACGATAAAAAAATGCGTGCGCAAACGGAAGTGACGTTATGACAGGCAATAAGAACATGCGTTATCGGACGATCTTTGTACACACTGCAACGATTGAACGATTATCTTTCGAAAAAATCCGCCGGGTTGGATCGGTCCGATTGAACGATAACGATCGTTATCGTTCACAAAAACGATCGTTCACACTTTTTGAACGCACGATTATCGTTCCGATTGTCGTTATCGTTCGTTTTTGAACGATCGTTATCGTACGTGTGTACTCAGCTTTATACTGAGGTCATCCAATGGGAGCAGACCTGCAGATTCCCACACAAGTGAATGGTAATTAATCACAGGCTGACAGCAGGAAAAGGCAGACAATGATATGCAGCCTGCAGGAAAGGGACTGCCCCTCCACTGCAGCAGACAATGTTTGTTTACACAAGAGCATGTTAAACTGTCATTAATTTCAGAGTGACTGCAGATGGAATCAGCAACTAGTTTAAGTGCAAACCAAACTATGCAAGAAAATGCATGTAATGACATCAGAACTGCTTGGGTTACAATACCACTGCAGCCAGCAGTAAACGCTGCAGACATGATCATAACACTCATACAAGCTTACGATTTCTAAATTTGGTTATTCTCTCTGTGAATATTTCTAAATTCAGATTTGTCACTATAGCTAATAATAGATTATTATAATTCTTCAAAACCTCAAAGTACTGCTGTAACAGGAAATGCAGGTTGGTCACGCATGCTGAAGTGCATACACAGCCTCAGGTTGCATTTCAAGTACTTTTCTGAATAGAGAGCTGCAGCCATTTGCTTACACAAAGATGATCAGAACAGGTGCCTTATGCTGGAGATACACGATACATGCTTTATATTGTTAGCCACTTCTGTACTACGTACATGTCTACATTTTTATGTAACCATGGGGCTGACTCATGAAGCTCCATGACCAGCATCGCAAACTAAATCCAGGCCTGCACGCTACTCGCGGTTGTGCAGCGTAGCGTGCCTTCCTTTAATTACATGCGATGCTTGCATAGCAACACGCGCTCCTCTAAAGGCCAGCCACTGCTGTGAAATATTGCGACCAGGATACTTCACTAGAGCGGCCACTACTATGTTAATTAACAGCTATTAACATAGTAGCGGCCGCGTTAGTGAAGGAGCACACATTGCTATGGAAACAACGCGCATAACTAAGGAAGGCACACTACGATGCACAACCGCGCACAGCATGCAGCCCTGGATGTAGGTTGCGGTGCTGGTCATAGAACTCTGAATCAGCCTTATGTTTCTTACTCTGTACAGATTATGAAGTTATATAAATCAATACAGTGCTCTTAACTCATAGCTGGGACCATTTCAAGGCATCTGCTTGCCTTCCAGGCAGAGAGACACCCGCATGGATCTTTTGCCTGCCAGTAATAGGCTGGGATGGTTTAACGTTTCTGTGTCACAGCACACTGGTGGAGTTTAAGCCCGCTGGGTGACACTGAGGGCTAATGAATGCTCAGATTCACAGAAAAATTACTTCAGTGTTCTGGGTCTGCCAAGGGTTTCCATCCTAGCAGGCTGCAGGCAGAGCAGTTTTGTACAATGTATAATTTACCATATGTATACAAGTTAGGGCCTGGGAAGTATAGAAAAATTAAATAACCCATTGCGTTTCTTTCTATTTTCCACTATCACAATTCCACTGCGATCTGATCACAATCAGTGGTACATTTACAATTTGACAGGAGGTTAAAAAAAATAAAAAAATTTCATTGCCAAATCGCAGGAAAAATGCAGCAGGACAGCGATCGCACTGCTGTAAAAAACAAATCACACTAGTGAAAAAAAAATTAAAAAAAAAAAAAAAAAAAAAAAGGGAGCACAGCGATTTACATGTTAATCCTAATTAAAATCGACTAAAACTCAAAAAAAATGCAACGGATATGAAAACTTGATCACAAAGCAGCAAGTGGAAAAGAACCCCTGTGGTCAAATGGCTAATTGCAGTAACAAGAAATATTGCAATGCTCCTGTTAGCTAAATAGGTTGATATTTGCTTAGGGAGTTTTCTAACTGGCACCACTAGTCCCTGGTCAATCCATTCTCCACAGTGTAGTTATCTGCAAATAAATGATTCCTGTTTGGTTTACTATCACATTTTACTAATCAATAAATTCATGTGAAGGTGATCTGCAACTGAGCTGGCATCTGAAGCTCACACTTACTAGAGAGGTAATGCGGCTGTTTTTGTTGTGCTATGAGTTCCTTCATAAGTTACTTTTTCTTTATTACTCAAGGACAGCGATTTTTCATTAACAAAGTAAAAACTGAGACAGCTGAAAACCATGGAGTATCCTACAAATGTGGCACTTCCCTAGGCAATAATTAACATGATTATGTAGTACTTATACTTTGAAGGTCTGTGACAAGACAGCAGGCGAAAGGAAAGCTTCAAAATGTGATCTCTTCATGGCACAGTTATTTTACTCATTTATAAGTACTGTACACATATTAGTGTGACTTATGCATAAAATAGAATACTGGGTTCTCAGTGTTTGTAGGCCAGCACTGCTGCTTAAACCACTCCTGTGGTGAAATTAAAAAAAAGCAATCTTTACTTATTTGGGGCTTCTTCCAGCCCCTAGATGTCTTCGGAGCCCCTCGCCACGGCTCTGTGCTCCTTGCTCATGCCCGATGTATGTGCAGGGGGATTGTACGATTCTTTAAAGGCATCAAGGGTAGCCAGGCTCATCCTGCTGGGACTTGGATTTTAAAGAGAACTTGAGGTGGGGTTCTGACAATGCTATCTACACACAGAGGTTGGGTCTGCCTATACAGCCCAGCCTCTGTTGCTATCCAGATCCCCCCTAAGCTCCCCCTGCACTCTGCTATCCCCCATAAATCACAGCCTCGTTATGCAGGTTGTGTTTACCTCTGTAGTGTCAGTCTCGCCGCTCCCCCCGCCTCCTGCATAGCTCCGGTGCCCGCTCGCGTCCCTTCCCTCCAATCAGCAGGGAGGGAAGGGAAGCGGGCGGGTACCGGAGCTCTGCAGGAGGCAGAGGGAGCAGCAGACTGACACTATAGAGGTAAACACAGCCCGCTGCGACCTGCTGCGTGTCGACAGCGCGGCTGTGATTTATGGGGGATAGCAGAGCGCAGGGGGGGGGGGGGGGGGGGGCTTAGGCGGGATTGGGATAGCAACAGAGGCTGGGCTGTATAGGCAGACCCAGCCTCTGTGTGCAGCTAGCATTGTCAGAACCCCACCTCGGGTTCTCTTCAAGGGGAAAACAGGTGCTGAGGAGGGAGTGGTCAATTTACATAAAAAAAAACTAACTTATATTTTAAATTCTAAACTAAACTTAATTTAGTAACTATTTTTTTTAATTTATATATAAAAAAAAACAACAACACTTTTTTGGACTATAAGACTCACTTTTTCTCCCCCAAAAGTGGGGGGGGGGGGGGGAGTCACTGCGTCTTATAGTACAAATGCAGGGAGTTCCTAACTTGTGAACGCCAGCTAATACAAATCTCCAACCCGCCGCAATGTTGGGGACTTCCTGTACTGTGCCCATGCAGAGGACACGGGGACAAACAGAGGACACATAGGAGCACTGAGGTGGACACAAGGGGGACAGAGGAAGACACAGGGAGATACAAGAGGTACAAGGGGGCATGAGGTACAAAGGGGACATAATCCACAAGATGACCCTTCACGATGGATGCATCAGATTTATTATACACATTTTTTCCCCTGGTTTTTGTCCTCTAAACCTAGGTTCATCTCATGGTCAGGAGCGTCTTATAGTCCAAAAAACACAGTAGTTACTAGCCTTCTGCAGTCAAAACAAACTCAAAGAAAGCTGAGATACTAGTAGCTATAAAAACAGCTAGATTGCAAAAATGGAGGATCTTAGCATTCAAAATGGACTGCAGCCCTTTGTACTAGACCAATTCAACGGCATTAAACTTCCCTCTGTAGCATTGTTCCATAATTTACCTACACCAGTCAGCAAGCAAGCAAACACTTCATGTTCTTCAACCTGAGATTCAAGCTGAGGCAATATTGGGTTGTACAGGGAACACATCCATGCACATAAATCAGACTAATTTCTTGAGGAAACGACAAACTGCACTGCTCACGTCATTAAATAACTGGGGTCTGCGCGTGTTCTCTTTAAGTATAACCTGATATTACCTCAGCTTGAATCTCAGGTTTAAAACAGTGTGCATCTGTGAGATGAAAGAAAAGTACAGCAAGGCTGAGAGATCACAATGATTGGTTTTTGGAAAGTGGGTAAACTTTAATATTCAAAGAATTTAAGCAATAATTTAAGAGAACAGGGCTAAAGGGTACAGTAACAACATATACAAATATACTGTATATTTTTTGGTAAGATAATCATGCTTACAAGTGGCCTTAGAACAGGCATGGGCAAACTTGGCCCTCCAGCTGTTAAGGAACTACAAATCCCACAATGCATTTGCCTTTATGATTCATGATTGTGGCTGTCAGGCTCCTGCAATGCATTGTGGGACTTGCAGTTCCTCGACAGCTGGAGGGCCAAGTTTGCCCATGCCTGCCTTAGAAGCATCCAAAAAAATCCATCTCCATTTTTTTTACCCATTCTCTCTACTCTCTGTCTCTCTCTTAATTGAGGTGTATCCTCTTAAAAAATCTGAAGAAAAAATGTGGCACAACATCTCACGTAAAAAAATAAAATAAAAATGGCTGGCAAAAGGCTAACCAATACCGATAGAGGAGGGGCTTATGGTGCTATCTGTTCAACATCCAATGGTGTAGCTAAGGAACTATGGGCCTCAGTGCAAGTTTTACAAGGCGCCCCCCAGGCACTCTGTACATAATTGATACGGCACACCAAAACCTGCAAAGGACTGCCACGGTATTAGAAGGGGAAGCAGGGAATGGGGAAGTTTGTTAATTATTACTACTATTCAAAGCATCTATAAAAGTGATTATTACACAGGACCAATAAAGAGCTAATCCTGTGGTTGAGGGAGGGCTCAACGGGGCCCCTCTGTTGCAGGGGTCCCAGTGCGGTCCCTCTGCACCCCTCATTGCTACACCTCTGTCAACACCCAAATATAGGATACCCCAAACAGCAACGCTCAGCCACATCAATAGGTAAAAGATGATATTCCAAGAAGGTCCGCACACTCCAGGAATCAAATTCCAGACTTTTTATTCAGCCAATGTGACACAATTCCATTCCTTACACCAACGATTCGTTTCGGGGCCCCGTGGGGTCCCCTTTGTCAAGGCAATACAGACAGAATGGTAATGGGGCCCCGAAACAAATCGTTGGTGTAAGGAATGGAATGGTGTCACATTGGCTGAATAAAAAGTCTGGAATTTGATTCCTGGAGTGTGCAGACCATCTTTGATTTTCATGTTGTATCTCTACTGGTCCCAGCACCTCGCTGGTGGTATGCGATCCCATATCTTTTTGTGTCAATAGGTAAAAGGGTACATTTATATTTACACAAACGTTTAAAAGGAACCCGAGGTGTGAGCCACACAACCCTTTCTCCTATCCAAAACTAAAGATCTTCTTCTGAACAAACCAGAAAATTTGGTGATTCAGTCCCAATTGCCGGTATGAAAGCTTATCTAGATGCACAAGAGAAAAATCACCTGTAGGGAGAATAGTTCAGACTTATCTCCTCATGTGGGCACACATTTCTCCCCCTTTACCTTCCAACAGTGCCCATTACAGGTGAGGGGTGTGGTCATCGTAGAAGACATGACTGAAAGATAGCTTTATAATCTCCACTGGTGCTGCTACAGCAAGACGATACCTGCTAAACAAAATAATCAGGTATTAGAATGAGCCTTCCTGAACATATACGGTACTTCTTTCCCTACGGGTGAATTTTGCTTCTCAGCATTTACTGTACTTTTGCTTTAACCTCCCTGGCAGGACGCAGTTTTAGAGGCTGCGTCCGCGAGAAGTTTTTAAATACAAGTTTTGCTATATGCCTAAGCTAGCACTTCACCAGCTAATTATGTCCCCCAAGCCCCCCCCCCCCCCGGCAACTAACTAAACCCCCCTATCGCCGCCGGTAATATTTACCCCTCCGTGATCCCACAAGAGCCACAGCTTCACGATCCAGCTTCACTGTCGCTATGGCAACGATCGGACATGACGTCATCGACGTCATGCGCAGTCCCGATCCTCCCCATAGCGAAGCCTGGAGCCGATTGGGAGGCTGCACCATCGTGGGATCCCTGGGGGGTACGTATTACGGCAGTGATCGGGGGCGATTGGTGAGGACCGGAGGCACTTGGGGGACATAATTAGCTAGCGAAATGCTAGCTGAAGACTATTGCACAAGTTTTATTTTAAAAAAATCCTCCCAGGGCCATGCGATCCCCTGCGGCGGCTAGCCTGACACTGTGTCAGGCTAACCGCCAGGGAGGTTAAAGTGGACCTGAACTCTTGCAAAGGACAGAAGGAAAACAGAGAAATGCACCCTGTATGTATTTAGAGAGTTTAGCCCAATTCCCCCTCATCTGTGTCTAATCACAAGTTGTATAGGTAGAAAAAACGTTTTGTAAAAAATAATACCTTTTAATGGCTAACTGATAGAGTTAAATTATGCAAGCTTTCTGGGATCTAGTCCCCTTCAGTTAGCCATTAAAAGGTATTTTTTTTTACAAAACGTTTTTTCTACCTATATAAATTTGTTTGGCTGACACGGTACAGAAACTTTTTTGCTACTATAATCACAAGTTGTAATTTGATCCCTCAGCTGTGTCAGCTGACTGCCACCACTTAGATCCTAATTTGAAAGCACAGGAAGTTAACAATATGTCTGCTTCCGAGAAAGCAGGTAGTAGACACAGTGCAGATGTATTGCAGGATTTGTATCTGCTGTAACAAAGACATGTTTTTCTTTAAAGAGAACCCGAGGCGGGTATTTTATATCTTAAGAAAACACAGAGGCATGTTCTGTGCATAATTACACGCCTCTGTGTCTCTGTACTGCCGCCTCTAGTCCGTTCCCCCCCCCCCCCCCCCGGTCTGCTTTGCCCCCTGAAAAAAGCGATAGGCTAGCGACAATCTGCTTATTGCTAGCCTTGTATTTACCTGCAGCCTGTCATTCTATATCAGCTTCCCAGCCTCTGTCACCGCTGCTGCCTGCCGCCGTGTGCTTCCACCAATGGGGAGCTAAGCCGCAACCCAGGAAGTACCTCCCAGGTCGTGGCTAAGCTTCCAAGTGGAGGAAGCACATGGAGGCGGGCAGCGGCGGGGGAGCCGATATAGAATGACAGGCTGCGGGTAAATACAAGACTAGCGACAAGCAGATTGTCGCTAGCCTAGTGCGTTTTTCCTGGGGCACAGCAGACCCGGAGGGGGGGGGGGGGGGTCCACTTTAAAACTAGCACTGCCTATAGATACTCATCCTCCAAGTGTGAAATAAACACACACTCACATAAAAGGCAGCCATAGATATGAAAATTTCAGGTGCACACACAGGCGTAGCAATTGTCGCTCCCAGGGATCAGGACGCAATCCTTCAGACAACAATTCAGCGCTGACAAAAAAAAAAAGTGTTAGCGCGGCAGTGAAAAGCTCATTAGCGCATGTAAAGTAGCTTTGCACGGACTAATAGTCGCGCAAAGCTACATCGCGTCAAAAACATTGCATTGCGTGCACAGTGCGACGTGTTCGCCGCACAAAGTCGTTTGCGCTGCAGTTTAGACGTCTTATCCTTTAAACTGCCATACCACCGCTTTGTGAATCGATAACATATCATGGCCGCGCTAGCATTTTCGCGCACAATCGTGAATTTTCGTGATCACGCACTGTCACAGGAGCCCTAGTGGTCTGACCGCACTTAGCCTTCTAAACGGTGCCAGCGCACAGATCGTGCGAACTCTGGTCGCAGTCAATGCGCAGGAACCGTTAAGAATTAGCCGCAGAAAACCCAGAAGGGAGCCTGTGAGACACGGGTAATTACAACGTACACACGATTCCACGGTATCTGCCACCACCACTGGTATGGGCCAGTGGACCCGATTTACTGACTGACTAGTCCTGCGAATAAAACGGTTAAACACACGGTATTCTGTCTAGCCAACAACAAACAAACAGTAGCGTATCTTCAGAGACCCGGGATCAGTTCTGTGTGTGCTGATAAGCAGGGTAGCGGACAGTGAAGGACTTGGAGAAAGTCGTTTATTCACGCAATATAAATAATTAATATATACAGACAATTATTAAAATCAACAATTATTAAAACAGTAATAGCCAGTATAAAAAATAAAAGAAGGGAGAAAAATACTTAGTTCCTGGAAAGATGTCCTTTTTGTGGGAAAAATCAGAGTTCTGGGTTTCAATCAAAGTTCAGAGTTCAGACCAGGTGGATGCCAGCATATCCTCAAGCTGGCACCGATGAGTTCAAGATGTTTTCAGGGTGGAGGACACTGAGTTTGGCTCCTCTGCCATTCTTATGCCCCTGATTCAGTAGGAGGGAGTGAGGGCGGGCCCACACACCCCCTTAGAACATGAGATGAGTCCTCCCCTTGTCCTGGGGGACCAGAAATCATGCCTTAACCATATATGGGCTCTATCTCACAGAACCGTACAGGTCAGGGCAGATTTACTAATATTTTCAGGTCTGCCTCGATGTACCCAGCAGCCTGATACCAAACATGAGGGGTGGGACCCCTGTGGTATCATTAGGGCACTGTTGAACTGCCTAACGGGCAGTCTTTACCTCAGAAGGTTCTGAAATGTTCTCAGAACCAACGCCAGACCGGGCCCTACATGCTCTGTTAGTTTGGAGGGTCTGCCAGCCTGGCAACACAGAAAATATGATACATATAGCCGTTTATGGAATATGATCTACATTTGGGATTGATAGCAGGTCATTCCCAGGCAAAGGCTCTTTGAAGTTTGGGGCAGCTAGCTAGGTGTCAGCTCCCCTGCTGGGAGGGAGCCGGAGGGTCTGGCTTTTCTCCCAACTAGATTGCTTCTGTCATGGTCTATACCTGATGGATGGGCCATCAGCACAGCTTGAAGCCAGGGACTCTCTGGGCCCAGGCTCATTAGCATATCAAAAGAGCCATCCAGCAGTTGGGATGGTGCTATCTCTCTGCTGAGAAAAAGACTTCAGCTGCCCCTACACACTTAACCCAGATTGTATCGATTTGAAGCGCAATCGATGCAGAGAATTGAGTGCGATCGCTTTTCTTCACGGGCGGTTACAGGACGCGCCTGCGGCCCCGCAACCGTCCGTGACACGCACGAAAACGCTAGCGTGGCCGTGATATGAGTTATCACGGTTTAGTGAATCAAGCCCTTTGTATCTATCCACTGCAGTCAGAAGCTCTTCTCTGTAGGAAAGTGTTTTATGGCTGTATTTCATTATCAGTATGGGTTACGCTATAATTTTACAAGGTTCCAGCACGAGAGAACCTGTCACTTGCATGCCTGAAGGTTAACTCTTTCAGGGAGAAAAAGAAAACCGCCTAGTTATTAACACGTTTGGCACTGTACATACATGTTTATCTCATCATGTCACGTCACCTTGGGTAGACTAAACAAAAAAAAAAAAAGGACAAAGATCTGTACAAGAAATAGTCACTGCACAGGTGCAATGAAAAAAATGGAGAATGGATTTATTTAAGGGATGTGTGAGAAAAAGAAAAACAATGGCCTTAGCCTGCATCTGGCTGAGACGACCTGCCAGGCAGATTGCTCACCAATACGCTGAGGGGCATCAGAAGATGCAGAGGTGGCTTGCTCAAGGACTATGTGACCAGTTGAGTCACAAAGGGAAGCAAAAGGAGGCACAGGAGAACAGAGGAAGGCTTAAAGTGGACCAGGGCCATTTTTAGGAAAAGGTATTCTAGGATATTGCCTGGAATGCAATTGGTCCTGAGTGCCCCTGAATTAAGGCCCATCATCAAATGAAGCTACACACCCCAATGGAGCCCTGCTCCCAAACAAAGCCCAATTACCTGCATCTGCTGCATGTGTGCAGCAGCAAGAAGCTTGGTGTCCTCAAAAGCAGCAGTATCGCCGGTCCCTGAAAAGGAGACATCACAAGGTCCGGATAGTGTAAGTTGCAGGCAGCCTCCACTGTGTTCATCTGTCTGCCAACCCCCCATGCATTCTTCTGTCACCCTGTGCCTCCTTCTGTCCCCCTCTGTGCCTCTGGCTGTCGCCTTGCACCTCTTTCAGTTCTCGTGCCACCTCTCCTTCTGTCCACTTGTGCTTCTTCTGTCCCCCTTTGTGCCTCCTTCAGTCCCCCTGTGCCACCTCCCCCCCGTTCTGAGCCCTGTGCCTCTTTCTGCCCCCCTGCGCATCCCCCTTTCCCGCTGTGCCTTCTTCTGTCCCCCTTTGTGCCTCCTTCTGTCCCAGGTCCTCCTTGTGCCTCTCCTTCAGTCCCCCTGTGCCTCCTTCTGTCCCTTGTGCTACCTCCCCCCTCGTGCATTTCTCTGTCATTATGTGCGTCCCCTTTCCCCTCTTGCGCTCCCCTAGCTTAGTGTGTAAATGTGATGTGTAGTGCAACAAAAGCTGTGCTTTCACCTACCCGCTGACGTCCAGTGCTGTGCCTGTCTCCTGCTCCCTCTAGTCCTGACACCTCATACTCCTCAAGTCACGTGTAATCACGCTGCATGCAGTATGAGATGCTGGGCACCAGGCCGAGTGATGACCGGACAAGCAGATGCACAGCACTGAACTCTAGTGAAGAGGTGAGAGCCCTGTTTCTGCTGCACTATACTATGCATTTACACACGGGGCTGGGAGCGTGCAACGAAATGCGACTGCTCAACTGCAGAATCACCTGCAGTGCCACATCAGCAGTACAAATTGCTGCTGCCACCAGGCATTGATCATCTAAGGCCTGGTACACATGATGCAATTTTCCCATCAGATCGACAATTTCCAGCAGGATCGATTTTGTGCAGTAGTGATCTGAAAATCAATCCCAATGTCGAATGGGAGTAGATCAAACATCCCGGAAATTATTAATTGTCCCGTCAATCTGGTGGGAAAATTGTAAAGTGTGCACCAGCCTTAATGAACAGACATGTCTTATGAATACAACCATCAAATATCAATCAGCGGTACTCTAGTTTTTCATTTCATTACATTCTTAAAGGGAACCTAAACTGAGAAGGATATGGATTTTTTCCTTTGAAACTAATACCAGTTGCCAGACTCTCCTGCTGATCCTGTGTCTCTAATACTTTTAGCCTCAGGCTGTGAACAAGCATGCAGATCAGGTGCTCTGACTGAAGTCACACTGGATTAGCTGCATGCTTGTTTCAGGTGTGTGATTTAGCCACCACTACAGCCAGAGATCAGCAGGACTGCCAGGCAACTGGTATAAGGAAACATCCATATCCCTCTCAGTTAAGGTCCCCTGTAAATGTTTTAAAGGATGTTTTTTAAACCTAACAAACTAGAGAAACGGGGTAGCAGACATATACGGTCACCTCTCCTGATGCCTACAGCCTCCCAACTTTAATTTGCTTTTATAGTTTTGCTTTCCCCTTTAAATTCTGAACTGCTGAGGATGTTTACCAGCCCAGTGAGCCCACTGCGCGGTATGTTCTGCCACAGACGACTAAACAATTCTTTTGTGACTCTATTAGAAAAGCGTTGTGCCTTACTGCCTTCAGCAAGCCTAGACTAAAGTTTAGCTTTAAAAACTTTTATATAACTACAACTTTAAAATCCAGGAAATGGCGCCTTCGTCGCTGGAAGGTCAATCAAACTCCCTCTGGTGTAACCTAAACCGTACCATGCCTTTCGTACCATTGGTTCCTAATGCTGCAGCCTTGAAGGTTTGTGCACGTTGATTGGCCTATGACGCTGTAAATCAAGTATGGGGCGAGACCAACGAGAAAGGAGGAAGGGAGCGACGCCCTTATCCCCTCCTATGCCACATTCCTTCTCTAGCCCCCTCAGTAATTCCCACCTCCGTGGCGGGGCGGGGCATCGTTGTCTTCTTCCTTGTCAGTCAGCTCTCATTTCCCACCCACCGCGCCACCCCATTGGGCGGGTGGAGCATCCCCTCGGCGGGAGTGGTCAGGCTGGCTGTCGATCTCCGCCCGTAGCCCCGCCCTGTTCCCCGTCTCCGCCGCGCGGCAGGCAGGTTAGGTTGCCATCGTCAAATCGAGGTTTGTGTGAAGTGCCTGCGCAGCCGAACACAATGAGCGGTAAGGAATGGCGGCTGTGCGAGAAGGCGGACAGGGGTGGCCCCTCAGCACCGGGGTGGTCTAGGGGAGGGGTGGGTGGCACGGATTTGGTAAGCCCGGTCACTGTTGGGCAGTACCAACATGAGGCGGGGAGAGGAGGCCGGTGTTACCGGAGGACAGGCTGGGATGTGCAGAGAGGGAATCCGCCCGCCCAGTACTCGCTCTGTCGCCACTACCTCGCCCCCTTTCTTCTTTTGCCCCACAATCGGAGGAGGATCCCCTCCCCCGTCTCTCCTCCTCTCCCGCCCTTTTCTCTGTCCCCCTGGGTGGGTGGGGTGGATGGTGAGAATTTGCCCCCTCCCCCCCCACTGGTATACCCTCCTGCCCTGACCCGTCTGCCCTAGGCCAGCCCCATCCATGTGCGATCATCCGTGGCAGCTAAATACCCCTACAGGCATGTTCAGGCAATGGCATAGATCTGCTGCCGAGGAACTACAAGTCCCAGCCTGCCCACCACAGTAACCGACCATGCGGCAGCCTATACTTCCTTGATAAATCCTATCAGTTGCAGGGGGTGACTGGTATATCTAGTTCCTCCAGCTGAAATCAGATGCTGGTATCTGTAGTTCCTCTAGCTGGAGGAGCTGCTGGTATCTGTAGTTCCTCTAGCTGGAGGAGCTGCTGGTATCTGCAGTTCTTTCAGCTGGAGGAGCTGCTGGTATCTGCAGTTCTTTCAGCTGGAGGAGCTGCTGGTATCTGCAGTTCTTTCAGCTGGAGGAGCTGCTGGTATCTGCAGTTCTTTCAGCTGGAGGAGCTGCTGGTATCTGCAGTTCTTTCAGCTGGAGGAGCTGCTGGTATCTGCAGTTCTTTCAGCTGGAGGAGCTGCTGGTATCTGCAGTTCTTTCAGCTGGAGGAGCTGCTGGTATCTGCAGTTCTTTCAGCTGGAGGAGCTGCTGGTATCTGCAGTTCTTTCAGCTGGAGGAGCTGCTGGTATCTGCAGTTCTTTCAGCTGGAGGAGCTGCTGGTATCTGCAGTTCTTTCAGCTGGAGGAGCTGCTGGTATCTGCAGTTCTTTCAGCTGGAGGAGCTGCTGGTATCTGCAGTTCTTTCAGCTGGAAGAGGCTGCTGGTATCTGTAGTTCCTACAGCTGGATGGGGATGCTGGTATCTGTAGTCCTTTCAGCTGGAAGAGGCTGCTGGTATCTGTAGTTCCTACAGCTGGATGGGGATGCTGGTATCTGTAGTCCTTTCAGCTGGAAGAGGCTGCTGGTATCTGTAGTTCCCCCAGCTGGGTGACGTTGCTGGTATCTAGTTTGTTCAGCTGGAGGGGGCTGCTGGTATCTGTAGTTCCCCAGCTGGATGGGGTTGCTGGTATCTAGTTTCTTCAGCTGGATGCGGTTGCTGGTATCTGTAGTTCCTCCAGCTATACAGAGTTCTTCAGTTTAATTCCTTCTGGAGAGCACTGCGGTAATAGTTTCTCAGGGACCTAAGGGGGTCACAGTTTGCCAAGAGCTATGTGAATAATGAACCTAAAATGTCTTCCATCTACTTTTTCACGCATTACAGTTGCCACTCAACGCTGTGTTGTCTGCTTTGGGTTTCTCTACGAGGCCTTTCCTACATCATCCCGGAAATAGCAATTCCCTTCCCCCACTGTGCTTTCTGCGTATAGACACATTTGTTACAGTTATATGAGAGTGAAATTGTCCCTTTTTCTCTAATTTCCCTATGTGTACATCAGATCAGGAACACAATTCAGAGGAGATGACTTCAGGAAAGTCTGATAGCCGAGGAGGTGGATTCACGCAGCAGAAGGGGCAGGTATGTGAACCCACCCAGCACTTATAACCAGCAGTCAGCCCTCCCCCACACATTTTACACACAGTGAATTGTGAGAGGAGGGTGGTGAGGGGAGTTGTCTGTTCTGTGGCCTGCAGCATTGCTCCCACCCTTTGGTTGCCAACCCACCCCTTTCACTGACTGCCCACTTGGGGCAGGATCCAGAAACCCATCCTCCCTGCCCTGTCCCTCCTGTTTTGTGATTCCTTTGACATGCTGGTTTGTTTACATGTTGGCACCCTTAAAAATGTTGCTCTTTCTGTGTGATACACTTGCATGGAATGGGTTAACGTACATGACATTTTCTAATGATTGCTTCTGCTTCTAAATGTTGTATGCGTTTATCCTTGGGAAATGTTAGGATTGTATTCTAGGATGCAGTTTTTAGCTTGGGTTTCTTTGTAGTTGAACGATTTGTATTAAATCTGATTATTGATAATTATTAATTTATATTAATGCAGTATAATCGTGTGTGCTTCTGTACAGATTTACCTACAAAGCATCATTAATATAAGCATAGCGGCTAACAGGTATATCACTCTTGGTTTGCAGTGCTACATTTCTGAGTTTAAAATTAAGGTGGCTTTAAACGGTGATAGGAACATTAGATTATTTGTTTGATGTGCTGTATGAATATGTAAATGCATTTGCAAGTGAAATACATTTTATATACAGTTGCCATCAATATAGATGGCAAGAATAAAAAAGGGAGTGCCTAGCTTTTGAAGTGTCCTCGAATCGAAGCTCGGGTCAAAAAGCAGATACTTGGAGGCTTTCCCCGGCATCTTCTGGTCCCCATTGCCGCTCACTGATCCCCCAAAGCTGTCGCGCTCGACCGCGTACTAAGCCGGAGCTGCTTTTTAACATGCTCGCGCAGGGGCAGCACAGCCCTGCTCATGCTTAAAGGACTTCCGAGGCAAAAATCTAAATCTATTTATTACTCACCTACTCACCTAGGGCTTCTTTCAGCCCCGAGCAGCAGTCTCAGTCCCTCGCCCAAAGCCCCGGTCCTCTTCGGTGTCCCCGCTGGTCGCCCGCAATGATGGTGACGCTCTGGCTGGGTCGGCTCTTCTGCGCCTGTGCGGGCACTCGTGCACAGTAGTTTTGTTCAGTATGTGCCAGATGACATGGACGCGCGGAAGACAGTGTTGCCAACTCATCCCTTTAATTATTGACACATATTAATTATACAGGTTTCATGGCTAGGTAGATGCAGTTAAGGCAATGATTATGTGTAAGTAGCCCCAGAACCTGTATAACTTAGATGTGTCAGTAATTAAAGGGATGAGTTGGCAACACAGTCGGAAGAGCCAGCCCCGCCATCATTGCGGACGACCAGCGGGGACACCGAAGAAGACCGGGGCTTCAGGTGAGGGACTGAGACTGCTGCTCGGGATCTTCTGTAGGATCCTGACGAGTGGCTGCAGGAGTGAGGAGGGCCCAGGAAGCCTCTATAGGATCCAGAGGCTTCCCTCTCCTTAGGTAAGTATTTCCTTTTGGACTTGGGTTCACTTTAATAATAAAAAAGTGCCCCTGTGGGGTGCTTACTTTGGGAAGGGGAAGTTTCTGGATATTAATGGGTGGGTGGATAGTGTTCTGCCTCTGACACAGGTGACCTGGGTAAGAATTTCAGCTCTTCCTGTTCAGTTAGCCAGCACCTGTTTAGTAGGTGACCTTGGGCAAGACTTCCTAACCCTGCTATTGCCTATAGAGTGCCCCCTAGTGGCTTCAACTCTGGCGCTTTGAGTCCGCCAGAAGAAAAGCGCTATATAAATGTTTGTCTTGACTTGTCTAACGAGGCTTCCCTTATCCTCCTTAGCAACCCCGCTCAAGCACTGGCCCCCGAAAGTCCACTGACAAGGGCTTGTCGGTGGCTCTCGCAGGTGCATGGGTGGCTTCCGCTACTGCGACCCCGAACAAATGTGTGCCTTGCACAGGCGCAGTAGCAGCTTGCCACTCTAGCTCCAGTAGAAATAGCTGAGCCCATCTGCACCTACATGGTAGAACGGACCCAATCGGGCTTGGCTATAGCCGCCGGAGCCCGATCGGCAAGCAGCTACGGCTCCTGCGCTAGTCCTAGCGGTGGAAAGGGGGGGGGGGGGGTGACTACTCTAGGATCCTCAGGCTTATTTCTCCCGAGACGAGTACCCTCTAGGAGAGACTCTTTTTTTTTTTTTTTTTTTTTGCCCTTCGGGTTTACTTTAAAGTGGACCTGTATTCTTGCACGGGACAGAAGGAAAACGTACAGAAATGCACCCTGCATGTATTTAAGGAGTTTACCCTGTCCAATTCCATCTCATGTGTAATTAATTACCAACGTAATTTGAAATCTCAGCTGTCAGCTCAGGAATCTCCTGCCATTTCAGAGCAGCTAATTTGTAAACTCATGATGTTAATATGTCTGCTTCCATGGAAGCAGGAAGTAGACACACTGCAGATTTGTTGCAAGATTTGTATCAGCTGTAACAAATGTGTTTCTGTAAAGGTTATTATGCTGTTGCTTATCTTTTAGAACAGAGAGGAAGTTCTGGGTTCAGGCCCATTTTAAGATTACACATTGCCAACCAATGTGGCAAACAGACCAGTCCGTCTCTGATCTATATGTGATTAGAGAGAATCTCCCCATACACTGCACACAGATTTTCAATAGATTTAACCATGAAAATCTATCAAGCTGCAGTTTGCATTGTTCGGTGCTGTGCAATGTTATGGCCTATAGATCAACTACTGCTCCTCCCCCAATCGACTAAGATTTTCTGCCTGTCCAATTGATACTTACCTGTGATATTGTTTGCAAGTCACTCATTCTGTTAAAGGAGTATTTATTTATATTTGTATGTGTCAGAGTGGTGCAACTAAATATTTTTAATTAAAAAAAAATGTTTGGTTTGGGTCCGCTTTAAAGGGGTTCTGTGGGGGAACCTGAGGATAAAAACCACCACTTAGGCCCCATTCACACTTGCGTTTTGGCAAGTAAACGGATCAGATCCTGACCTGATCCTGAACAGAACCATACGGTTCCGATCCGGATCCGTTTGCATCAGGCATGCATGAGGCTGCCATCCGGATCCGTGGGCAAAAAATAGCGAAATTTTAAGAAAAAAATGTTGGGGGTCAGCAGAAGGTGCACCTGTAGAATCAGGTTCCTCCGCTGTAGGCCTCACCTCCACCTCAGACATTCTGCCAAACAGCTCCAGCACGTCTGTCACTGCTGCTCCACTCCAGACATGCTTGGCCCATGTGTCCCCATCCGAAATGGCCGCTTGGATACGCATAGGAAGTGGGGTAGAATGTCAGGTTTTTGTAAGCAGTGTGTTCTGTGCCTTCCGTTTCCCATTGGTTTCTGTGTTCCGGATGGTGCTGTCAGGCTCAGGTCCGGCTCCGGTCCGGGTGCGTGGGCCGGAGATCCGGACCCAAAAAATAGCGCATGTTGGAAAAGAGTCCGGATCCGCTCTGGTACGTACGGAATGGACGCGTGTAAACGTCCGCATAGACTTTACAATGCTATGCGGAACGTACGTTCCGTTTGTACAGTATGCGGTCCGGATCAGATCCGGAAAATCCGGATAACGAACGCTAATGTGAACCGGGCCTTACCTGGGGGCTTCTATCTGGCCTATGTAGCAGTAATGTCCCACGCCATCCTTCTCCGATCCGCTGTTCCCCGCCGTCGGCACCGGGCATTATTCGTCTGGCATAGCCGAATAATGCGCGCTGCCGTTCGCATCCTTGGAAGCTTACTACGCAGGCGCAGTACAAAGTTTTCTTGTACTGCGCCTGCGCAGTAAGCTTCTGATGACGCGGGAGCGAGCAGGCCAAGGCCGCGCAGCCACAGTTGGACGGCGTGACACGCTAGACCAGGGCCAGCGGCGGAGGACGGCGTGGAACATTACTGCTACATGGGGCAGATAGAAGCCTCAGGTGAGTAAAACTCATTATTTTATTTTTTTTTAGGTTGGCTTAAGTGTTCCTTTAAATCATGGAATTTTTTGCATAAGGCTACGTTTCCACTTGGCGTTTTTTTTTTTTGTTTTTTTTTTTTCTTCTTCCTTCCCCCATGAATTTTTGCTTGCGATTGTATGCATGAAAAAAAAAACTGAAGGTATGCTGCATTTTTTTTTTTTTTTTTTTTTTTTTTTGCATGTGGTTTTCTTCATGTGAAGACGTAGATTTAAAGTTCTAAAAGTACTGAATCCATTGTTTTGTTGTTTCCTTCATTCCCTTTTTAATAATGCTAGTTGCCTGACTGTCATGCTGAACTTTAGGCTTTAGTTGTTTTTGAGTCACATTCCTGCAAAAAACATGCAGTTAGTGGAGACAAGAGCCAAAGCATCTGATCTGCATTTTCATTCTGGGCCACTGACTTTAACCACTGCGCGTCCCTGGGGTTTTCCCCCTAAAAAAACAGAACAATTTTCTACATTTCGAACACCTCCCATTCGTTTGCCAATAACTTTATCACTACTTATCATACATAAATGATCTATACCTTGTTTTTTTCTGCCACCAATTAGGCTTTTTTTGGGTGGTAGTACTTTTTGCTAAGAATTCTATTATTTTCTATGCATTTTAAAGGGAACAAGGGGTAAAATATTAAAGTCATTATTTCCCAGTTTTCAGCCATTATAGTTTGAAAATAAAAGTTGCTGCTGTAAGTTAAACCCACACATTTTACTTTTCCATTTGCCCTGGTTATTTTACCATTTAAATTTCAATCCTAGTACAATGTATGATGACAATAAATTATTTGGAAATAAAATGCATTTTTTCATTTTGTGTCCGACTTTTATTTAGTTATTTTTTTCCTCCGTTATAATCTGATCCTCCCCCCCAGTTAGCCAGATGTACACCTACATATGCCTCCCTCTCCCATAGTTGGTCAGATGTGCCCCTGGATACCCCCCCCCCCCCCCCCAGCTAGCCAGATGTATATCTTTGACTATTCACACCCCTCTCCCCCCAAAGCTGGCTGGATGTGTCTATGACCCTCCCCCCCCCCCCCTTGTTAATCCCATGTGTGTTGCTTCCCCCCCCCCCCCCAACAGAGCAGCGGTGTCTCTTTAAAGATTCCCCCCCACCCCCATCATGCTGCGATCGGGCAGCAAATCCAAATCAGCTTTATTGGCAGGACCAAATACATTTAGCATTGCCAAAACAAAACATTAACATGGGGAAGGGGGATTGTGGGAATAAGGGAAGGATATAGGGGGTTGGGGTATATAGTCCATAGGTGTGTGGAGGATGTAAGGGACAGCATGGGGGACTGGGAGTCCATGTGGTATCATGTTCCTCTCAGTTGGTGGCAGGCTGTGACATATCGGGCAACTATTTGCACGGTTGTTTCCTCCTCCCCCAGTAGGATGTAGAGTTTACTCTCCTCATCTGTGGAGGTAAAATCCTGGATGTGGGCGGAGAGTCTCTGGAAGTGGGTGGTCCTCACAGGTGCGTATTTGGCATGGGGAATTACAAAGAAGATCTCTCACCTAATCTTGTTCCTGCGGCGGTGATCGGCTCCCCACCATTCAGTACCGCTGACAGCCTCTGTGCAGAGTGGATCGGGTCCCGGCTTGATGACGTCATTAAGCCGGGACCCGATCCATTCTGCACATAGAGGCTGTCAGCGGTACTGAATGGAGGGGAGCCGATCGCCGCACAGGAAGATGATTAGGTGGGAAATCTTTGTAATTCCCCATGCTGCCCGATCGCAGGGGGGGATCATTACAGGGGATCGGGCGTGGGGTGGGGGGATCGGACCCCCGGGAAGGCATCCAGGTTTAGTGTAGTTAGAGGGAGGGGGGTTGATGAGCCCAGGTGCGTGCTAGCACGCGCGCTGTGCTCATTTAAAGGTGACAACTTATATTCACGTCATGTGGCTTTCAGAAGCCACTTGCAATGATGTGAATATACTGTAGTTAGGACATGAATTGGTTAAAGAGAAACTTTAACCAAGGATTGAACTTCATCCCAATTAGTAGCTGATACCCCCTTTCCCATTAGAAATCTTTGCATTTTCACAAACGGATCATCGGGGGCTGTGTATGGCTGATATTGTGGTGAAACCCCTCCCACAGTGTGATGTCAGAACCATGGTGCTGACATCACACTTTGGAAGCTTTGTTGCATTGTGAGAAATAACAGCTGTATCCAACTGCCAAAAAAGAAAACAGCAGCTACTTCCACTGACATCACCTGCCAGCAGTAAAAATGTTGCCATGTGATAAATGTCAGAATATAAGTCCAAGGAGAGGAAAGATTTTACAAGGGGCAAACACTAAATCATTTATACATAATTATTGGAAAAATTAAGAGTTTTTGTTCATTACTTACTCTGAAGTCTCTAAAAAAAACTTCTTTTTATTTCATAAATCTGTTTAATACCTTAGCCCTAACTAAACCGCTGCATCCCCGCCACCGTAAACTATTTAAACCACCCCCCCCTCCCTCTCCCCTGCAAAATCCACGACTTTCTTGGCCGTAAATTTTGCTGCCCTATACGCTTCCGTATGAGGCAGGGCTATGAGCTGCAGCCCTGCGCCTCACGCGTCTATCAGCGGCGGATCTCTGCTTCTCCCCCGCCCTTCTCAGTGATGGAAGACTGAGGGTCGGTGGAGAGGCAGCGATCCGCCGCTGACAGATGTGTGTGAGGCAGGGCTGCAGCTCATAGCTCTGCCTCACACGGAGGCGCTCCCCGTAGTGTGCCCTGGGGAGTTTCAGGGGATTTAGATTAGTTTATAGCAGAAGGGATGTGGAGATCAGATCAGTGAAGTAAAAAGACGTTTTTGTAGAGACTTCAGTCTCTTTAACCTCCTCCCGGCCACTGATTGGCGCCGGGATGGTGGCAGCCCCAGGACAGCGTAATGCCAATTGGTGTCAAGTCCCGGGGCGGGGTTTTGCAGGAGTTTGCGTCATCAGTCTCCCAGTGGCGATTGCTGCTCGAAGACTTAGACGGCGAAACTGCCATTGTACAGCGTTGCGATTTGTGAGTTCAGGCCCGCTTTAATGCATTCTACTATATGTCCTCACAGTTATGTTATTTATATAGTGCCGACATATTACACAGCGCTGTACAGCGTATATTGTCCTGACCCTCAGAGGGGGTCACACTCTAGTCCCTACAGTTCCACTTTAACCACCTAAGTGGTATGGACGAGCTCAGCTCGTCCATTACCGCCAGAGGGTGCCGCTCAGGCCTTGCTGGGCCGATTTTGTTCAAATAAAAAGCATCACACGCAGCCGGCACTTTGCTAGCCGCGTGTGCTGCCTGATCGCCGCCGCTAGCAGCGGCGAAAGAGGGTCCCCTCAGCCGCCCGAGCCCTGCGCAGCCGGAACAAATAGTTCCGGCCAGCGCTAAGGTCTGGATCGGAGGCGGCTGACGTCAGGACGTCGGCTGACGTCCATGACGTCACTCCGCTCGTCGCCATGGCGACGAGGAAAGCCAAACAAGGAAGGCTGCTCATTGCAGCCTTCCTTGTTACTTATGCTTGCCGGAGGCGATCGGAAGAACGCCTCCGGAGCGCCCTCCAGTGGGCTTTCATGCAGCCAACTTTCAGTTGGCTGCATGAAATAGTTTTTTTTTTTTTTTTATTAAAAAAAAAAAACCTCCCGCAGCCGCCCTGGCGATCTCAATAGAACGCCAGGGTGGTTAGTAGAAGTTGCTTGTTTCAGAGTGCACTGTTGATGGCAATTGCAGAGTATCATTGTGTCTCCACTAATGGGTTTTTTTTGTTTTGTTTTTTTTTTTTTGCTTTGGACAGCTCTAGCCTTCACCTCTCCCGTGACCCTAATAAATATTCTTTTAACACCAGCCTCATTGTGTATATCCACATTCAGCAAGATTAAAATAACAATCTTTACCAAATCACCTTGGTGTATTTCAAGTACGTTAACAAGCTGTATCTCACTACTCTTGAGCCCCCTTTTCTCCCCACCAACAGAGCTCTCTGTTGGTGGGGTCTGGTCCATGTTTGTTTGTTTTTTTAATTTTTTTACAAATATTTATATTTTTATTATTTTTATGAACCATTTCAGCCCGCAGGGATTTTTCGCCTTATGCATCGGAGCAATTTTCACCTCCCATTCATTCGCTAATAACTATCATTACTTATCACAATTTATTGATCTTTATCTTTTTTTCCACCACTAATTAGGCTTTCTGTGGGGGGTACATTTTGCCAAGAGCCACTTTTCCGTAAATGCATTTTAACAGGATTAATAAGAAAAAAATGGAAAAAAATCATTATTTCTCAGTTTTCGGCCATTATAGCTTTAAAATAATCCATGCTACCATAATTAAAACCTATGTATTTTATTTGCCCGTATGCCTCGGTTATTATACCATTTAAAGGGAACCAGAGAGGAACTTTAATAAAAAAAAAAAAATAGAACAAGCTTTTATACATACCTGGGGCTTCTTCCAGCCCCATAAGCCTGGATCGCTCCCACGCCGCCATCCTCCGCTTCCTGTATCGGCGGTACCGGGTCCCGTCACTTCCGGCGGACGCGGCCAATTGTCCGCATCACAGGGGCTCCCTCCGTATCCGTATGCATGAGGCTGCGCAGTAGGCAGCCTCATGCGTACGTATATGGAGGGAGCCCCGTGTGATGCGGACAATTGGCCGTGTCTACCGGCCGACTCGCGGCAATCACGGGACCCGGTACCGGCGGATCCAGGAAGCGGAGGACGGCGGCATGGGAGCGATCCGTGCGTATGGGACTGGAGGAAGCCCCAGGTATGTATAAAAGCTTCCCCCCCCCAACCTCTCTGGTTCCCTTTAAATTTTGTTCCTATCACAATGCATGGTGCCAATATTTTATTTGGAAATAAAGGTGCATGGTTTCCATTTTGCGCCCATCTCTATTTACAAGCTTATAATTTAAAAAATGTTTGTACTATACCCCCTTCAAAAGCATATTTAAAAAGTTCAGACCCTTAGGTAACTATTTGTCTTTTTTTTTTTTTTTTTTTTATTGTAATTTTTTTTTTTTCATTAAACAATTTATTTGGGGAATATTTTGTTGTGGGACATAAACAGTTAATTTTTAATGTTGCCATGTGTGTAAATTGGAATGTAAAAATGTGTAGCTGTAGTTTTACTATTTGGCCACGAGATGGCCACCTTCATTTTTGTTTACCCTCCTTGTACTTCTCGCTAAGCGGAAGTACAAGGGGGATGCGGAAATCTGTCCGGGCAGAAGAACTGAAGCCTCACAGGTGAGCGGTTCAGTTTTTCTGCGGGGGAGAGGGATCGGTGATCGGGAACCATGTTCCCTTTCACTGATCCCAGGGCTACCGGGGGACACAACGCGGACACGGGGGCGCGCGCGCCCAAGCGTGGGAGCGCTGCGGGCGGCGGAAATGTTTTAATATGCCTATTTGTTTGTATTTTTTTCCCTCCCCGCAGCTGGCAAGTCACGGCGATCGGCTGTCATAGGCTTCAGCCTATGAGAGCCAATCGCTCCATAGTGCCCCAGGGGGACAGCCGTGTCAAACGACTGTCTCCAGTACAGCGCTGCTCCAACTGGCCTACGCAGTAGTACTGTGCAGGCACAGAACATTCCGGCCACGGGAACACATGCGTGGCCGGGCTGCGCATGCACAGTATGCCCCAGACCAGAGGACATTCTGGGGTGATTTGCGGAGGATCCAGACAGTGACTGACAAGTGGGGCTGGAGGAAGCCCCAGCTATGTATAAACTTTTTTGTTTTTGTTTATTTGACTCCATCTCAGGTTTACTTTAACCACTTTGTCCACAGGTCAGTAGATATACGTCCTCTGGGACTTCATCTAAGCCACAGGTCAGTAGATATACGTCTTGTAGCAGAAGCAGTGCTGTGCAGGATTGGGCTTGCTCCTGTGCACATTTCTGGCACTATCTGATGCAGCACTAATTGGTGAATGGGAATATAAGTTTCCTGAGCTAATGAGATTGATTTTTACTATGAAAAATACTTGTATTTTCTCATTTCATAGTGAAAAACACACTCTGTAGCATTATTTCAGAATCAAATATCTTCACCATAAATTGTGACAGGAACATAATCTAAGTTTTGTGATAAGCAGTAAGAATTGCCAAACAAAATGTGTGTTTTTAATCTACAGTAGCACTTTTTATTTTTAAACTGGAATTGGTAAAACTGAAAAATACATTTTTTTTTTATTTTTTTCTTTGTTTTCCCATTAAAATTCATAGAAAACAAAATAGTTTGAGGGAAAAAATGGCATACAATGAAAGCCTAGTTTGTCTTGAAAAAAACAATATATATTTCATTTCTGTGTCATAAGTAGGGATAAAGTTATTTCTGATTAAATAGGGACATAGCTAAACTGTCAAAACTGCTCTGGTCAATAAGTACAAAACAAGGTCTGGATGCGAAGTGGTTAAGTATGTCCACCAGGAGGATTGAAC